>NW_024582369.1:4508585-4509615 GCF_018398535.1 Haplochromis burtoni
ATTAGTGTGTGGCTCTCCACAACAGTCCCAGTTTCACCAATACTGGCATATGGCTCTCCACAACAGTCCCAGTTTCACCAATATTAGTGTGTGGCCTTCCACAGCAGTCCCAGTTTCTCATGTGGCCCATTGAGAAATGAATTGCCCATCCCTGTTTTAGGAAGCAGCTACCAATTATTCCCTTGCATGTCACATTTGTCTTCACACATTCCTGTTTCAAATCTCCATATTTTGTCTCCCTTTCTGTCTTCATTTATTTATTTGTACTATTTGTATTTTTATGTTCTATTTCTATTGTATATATTAATCGGAATCTGTGGGTGGACAGCAAAGAAAGAATTTCATTGCACAGAGAAATGCCTTTGTCTCTTGTGACACATCACAATAAACACTTCGAATCTTGTATCTTGAACAGTAAGATGTTGATGGCTCAGCTCAAGGGTTCAAGCAGGTTACAGTGGCTGTGTTCATATTTTATGTGCGGTCTAAAAGTATGATTACCCCGTGGTTCTGTACTTTAGGTTAATGGTTGGATGCTATTTTTGTTGCACATGTAAGTTATATTACAGAGATGCAAATCATTTATGTATTACAGCTTCTTTTGAGTAGTTGATATTGAAAACTGCTTTGTAGCACCTAAAGAACTGTTCATTTAGCTTAAAAATTACTAAGAAATCCCTTTTGAATTATACAGCTGGATATTACCAAATATGTAAACAAATTTAAAAAAAGAGGCCTATTAAACATATCAGGTCCCCATAAGGAGAATCATGTCTAAATGACTCAGGTAAAGTTTGTAGCATGCGTGCTTGTTGTTTTTGTCTGCTTCCACTTGTCTTTGCACTAGGATGATGTCGGAGTAAATGTGCAGTCATATTCGTTCTGTTCCCACTAGTGCTGTCAGCGTTAATCTCGTTAAAATGACGTTAACGCCATAACGCAGCAAATCTCCGTTAACGAGTTACCGTGGGGCTGGACGGCGTCAACACGTTAACGAGCTAACTGCGCTAACGCACTAGTTCCCACCAAT
>NW_024582369.1:4510950-4669191 GCF_018398535.1 Haplochromis burtoni
ACACACACACACACACACACACACACACACACACACACACACACACACACACTTAAATCCCTATCGTCATGGTGACTAGGTTATTGCCACAGTGCTTGTTAAGATGAGCAGTTGTCACCAGCTGCTCTAAAGTTGTTGAGTGTCATGTTACAGGATGCATGCTGCGGTGCCAGCATTAGACTTGTCCTGCCTATTCTCCTTGAGATGTCAGTATATTTTGCTTGGTGATTGACCAACTTCCTGTGGGTTTATTGGGTTTGACAAAAAAGCATTTTCCTGACACCCAAACTTTATTTTTTTTAGTCATCATGAGAAACTTTCATTTGCTATTTGAGCATAAACTGTATAAAAAAGATGGACATAGCCACCATGACATCAACCGCTGGTTTCTAAGCTACCATTTTAAAGTCTGAAATTTCAGCACTGATGCTGATAGAGTCTGTCTTGTTTTATTTTGGCGTGAGAGGTTCTAGTGCTAGGCTATCAGCTAATGCTAGTATTTTTGGTACACTAGGTGGGCACACAACTGCATTGCAGGATGATTAGTTCAAACAACTGTATGTATGTACAAGGTCCATGGGAAAACCAGTCATCCTCAGATGAGATGATGTTCAGGAATAACACAGGAACCATCAAGTCTCCAGCCTTAGATTGAAAACTGCTGGAACACCAGTGTTCCCAAGCCACTGGAAAGCAAGATTTACATCTCCATGGACGGAGACGGTGCCAACCAAAAAAAAAGCCAGTCCTCTAAAATTGACATCTTCGAGCTCCACTGAAATTCGCAGCTCCCCACACTGACAAATGCCTTCTAGAGAAAAGTTTTATGGCCAGAAAAGACAAAGATTGAGCTATTTGACAATAACAGGTAGTAGTATGTTTTCTATTGCCAAGCAAGGTAGTGGCAGCACAATGCTCTGGGGGTGTTTTGCTGCCAGTGGGACTGGTACAGTCCACAAGTGTATGGAAGACTACCTCCAAATATATAACCTAAATGTAAGAGCTAGACAGTTAAAACTTGAACACAACTGGATTCCAACCAATTGTGCCAAGAAGAGTGATCAAATATTCAGTCAGAGTTCTGTTGCAAGCTACCAAAAGCATCTGGTCGAGGTGAAACAAGGCTAAGAAACTAAATATAACACTTAGCAGCTACCTGTGCCATTTATATACCTTCAAAACATTATTTTAAACAAGGATTTGTTTCAAACACACTTAATGTCACTCAAAATGAAATGGCAGTAATTTATTTTGTGTAAATGAGTGGATGTTAGCATGAAAAAAAGGACAAACAGGCATCTATATTTATAACATGGCTGTCATTCTTTATGATCCACATGTTTGAATTGGCCAAGATTTTATGCCGGATGCCCTTCGTGACAAAATCCTCCTCATTTATCCGGGCTTGGGAAAGTTTCCAAGATTACTGGTTTGTGGCTATGCTAAACATCATTGTCCTCTGTTTGTGTTTATGTAGGTGTGCGTCTGGACCGGGTCCGAGGTGGCAGACAAAAGTACAAGAGGAGAATAGATGCCGAGAACAGCCCATATCTACACCCTCAGAATGCCTTGCCACAGAAAAAAACATGTAAGTGTAAAAATAAAATGTTCTAATAAGTGTTAATGGAGTCATTTCTTACGGTTTAAGTTGTGGTTTGGGAGCCAAAACAGTCCACTAATGCTTTCTGTCATTTTGTCTGTCAAAGCACAAGCAAACAAAATTTTATTGCTTTATAATACAATTAATTTTCAATGTTTTATTCTAAGTGCTTATTTAAAGCTACCTCATTTTCAAACATCAGGTTAGCAGTGCATTCTGAAGTCAGATGTTGGAGCTGGGAGTGACGTCACTCCTGACATGAGCGTGCTCCAGTAGTAAAGCCAGAAAAGCAAGGATAAAGCAAAGTTTTTTAGGTTATTCTTGTCAACTAAAACTCAGCTAAAATCTAAAATTATATATAAAAACATTTTAGTTAACAGCAACACAGATAAAAAAAAAATAGGAAAATGCAAAACCTTAATGACCGTTCAAGTATCACTAGCAATGCAATGCTTGTTTTTTGCACTTTTTTAAACTTTTGCATGAGTGTGTGTGTCTTTTGTGTCGTCTCTTCAAAGGAAATCCTAATATCAATGAGATCAATTGATCAAAAGTTATGATATTAATAAACTCTAACTCATTTTAGTCTCTGTAGGTGGTGTGGTGGAGAACAAGGTGGTATCTCTGCTGCTGGTCGCTGAGCCAGAGGGCATCTTCGCCATGCCGGATCCCACGGTACCCGAGAGCGACATCAAGGCTCTGACCACTTTGTGCGACCTGGCTGACAGAGAATTGGTGGTCAACATCGGCTGGGCCAAGCACATCCCAGGTATGATTCCGGCTGGTCTCCCCTGCCTCACTCACTCTCCTCGCACAAGCACACCGCACACATTAGCTCCATTAAGTCTCTAATCAGATCAGTGGAAGGATTGTTCTGACTTGTAGCAGCCAAGACACTCACGGGAAGCCCAGAGGAGGGAGGTAATGTTGGCTTGGCTGCGTGTTATCTGTCCGTCAAGCTCCTGTGTGTGCGTGTATGTGTGTGTATGCGCCGTGCCCTTGCTGACCAAAGTGTACTCCTAATATATCAGCCAGATGAGCCGCGGCCACCTGGAAGTTTTAATTCATTTCCTGGGCCGCAGGCGTCTCCCTGTGCAGTCTGAATTATGGAAATCCTCCTGGCACTTGGAGCACACTTAGCTTCTCCTCTGACACAGGAACAGTGGAAGGATGTCCGGAGATTTGTTTTTCCTTCTTTGAATGCACGTGTAGAAAGCAGAGGGGAAGTGCATTCTAAAAGCTTAGTGGGATTAATACAGCTTTGTTGATGGTTGTAATCATGTGCCACAGAGGTATGCAGACTGGATCTGCTTTTGATATTGCAGGTTTAGACCCAGGAATGATAAAAGGAACACAATTCAGAAGCAGTTTACACACTTTGAGAGGTTGTTTCGGACCACCTTTCGATACAAGATGCTCCAAACTGGTGAAATGAGTTCTCATAATCCTGCAGCGCCTTCAAGAGTGGGATACTTTTGTTATCAGAGTGTACGGAGACTGCTTTAGATTGGTGCTGAAGTGAAAATGTAATAACTGTGGAAAACAGGGATGGCATTTTAGGCTTTATTTTCATTACTGATTGTATTTAATTTAGTCATTCAACTCATTTGTCAGAAAATAGTATTTAAAAAAAGACCATTAAAGCTAATGTCTTCAAAATTCAATCATCAGTACAAAAAAAAAAAGATGTTCAATTTGCGATCAAACAGAGAAAGTGGTAGTGACTCAAAGAAAAGTCTGTTCAATTTCATATTGACTGGCTAACAATCATTTAACAAAAAGGATAAGGCCTGCTAGTTGGACATTCATCCAAAAAATCCATGCTTTGCAGTGAAAACATATTTTGTTTTCCTTTATTTTAAGTTTGAGTCATGGTTCCTGACGTGCAAATACAGCATAGTGAGTTTGTGAAGGTGGAAAATTAACATTCAGTGGAAAAACGCAGTCACAGAAAAAAAGTTCTTGAAAACTGCAGGTTAACTGAATCATTATTCACACCAGCTCATCAGACAGAGTTTTATCATCGGTCTTGATTCTGCTCTTACATATATGTATATATACACATATATACATATATATATATATGTCCACACCCAAAACACGACAGGGGAAACACCTGGGATTTTTTTTGTTGATGCCTCATCTCTAAAATGCTTACAATACAAACAAAAACCCCTCTCTCACCTACATTCGCCTCCACGCTCGCCCCTACGAAGCGAACATGAAGCAATCATTTGAGTGTGTGTTGGTGTTTGGTGTCCGTCATCAGTGTTTCCATTGTTCTCTTATAATACCCACTCCCCCCACCCACTTCTCACCTCCCGGGGCCCCTGCTGTCTGCGTTTCTCCCGTTGTTTGGCTCTTTACTGTCAAGACAGATGGGAGTCCGATTGATGGGTGTATTTGTGGCCCTTTTGCCAGTGGAAGGTTTACTGGGAGAGCGGAGCAGCGGTGCACATGTACCTTGGGGTGGGGGGCTTTGATTTTTAAAATTCAATCAAAATGTCAAGCACATCTTAATCAAACTTCTGAAATGTCACAAAAAAGCTGTGAAAATATTTTAACTACTTCAGTCATATAACCTTTAATATGTAGATATATATATTTTATCTTAAATCACATAATACATGGGCTCCATTATTATTGTTATATTATATTTTTTAAATGGCATTTCACTGAATTCAGACTCTTGAGGCCCAACCTGCTGCTATGTATTCAGCACACGTTTCACTCGCTATAACATATCGTTAGATAAATTGATCCATGCTACTTCCACTTAAAGCTGGAGCCAGTTGGCCAAGCTCAGTGATAAAGAGTGGAAACAGGTGAGACCTGTTCAAATAATCTGATATTTTTAAGTGTGAATAAAAGTTACTGCTCAAGTCCCAACCTGGACACCACTCTGTTATCTAAAAACATTGCCCCTTTAGTGCTCAGCCTTCTAGACCGTGTCAGAGGCATCAAAATCACAGCGGTGATAAAGAAAAAAGCAGATTACAGATGAGATTGGCCAAAGAGGATATGACAAGCATCTCAAAATAAAAGACACAAAAAAGGGAAGAACAGACATGACAATAGGATCTTTTATGGAACAGGTTGCGGGTGTAAAAGATATAAAGAAAGCTCAGCTGACAGGAAACAAAGAGAAAATGTAGATTGAAGAGACACATGCAGTCAGAATAGGAGTATTTAAAAAAAGACTGGCCTTTCCTAGCAGCGTAATGGCCATGTCACATCAGCTCTGGGTGAGTGGCAGGACACACGGCCCCCACTGTTGAGAGAATCGGGGTCCTGGGCAAAGTGGCCCGGGCCATCTGAGTTCTTTGCCCAGGGGGAGGTGAGTGTGATGTGGCTACTGTCCTGGCTGTTCCCCCTCCTCCTTGTCTGCTCTTATCAGGCATATTGACAGTGATGTGGTCTGAAGTCTGAGGGCCGGACTGGCAGATGAGCTGGCTAAAGACCAACTGCCCTCTTTGTTTTTGGCCTTTTTGAGTCCGTGATGCAAGTTGGCTGTCAAATGAATATGCTTAAAGGGTGACTGTAGTGTGACTGTCCATGTGCTGTTGTTGATATGATCCAAACACGTGCAAGACTTTTCTCCTCCTTGTTGCCCTCGGTAAATGTTTGCCTGGTCCATTTAATGCATGATCTTTTCTTTTTATTGATGGTTTAACTTTACCTCAAAATCTATCAATATATTGCTTGCGATTTCATCATGCAGGCTCAAACACGTACTCGTGCTGGTCTTTCTCTCTGATCGATGATCCTGCGCCGGAATACTGATCCCTATTGGCCAATAAAATTGTGCACAGACAGCTTTTCCAATCAATCAGGGAGTGATAGTGGGGGGATATGGGTGCCACTGACGTCCCTGTACTGATTGTAAAGAGAAGTGGATCCTGATAACAATCACCAGTGGTGTCAAAAATACAAACACCTCCCACTCCGCTCCCTCGCTCTGTAAAATCATTCATTTAATTACAGTAAACGTGTGCAAGTATGTGTGTAAATGTAGGTTTATGCGGGGGCTGTGGGTGGGTTTAATCATACTCCTGTGGGGTGTAATTGTCAATCAAAGCAGGCACGTCCTACAGAGAGTAATTAGATTCACCACCTATTCACTCCCTGTGTCCTTTGTAATGCCCTTTGCCGTGTGGCCTTCCCTTGTGTAAAATCATTTTGTTTTATGCAAATTCTCTATCATTGCTTATATTAATAAGCATGGATAACCAGGTTTATGCTAAGCTGAGCTTCACAGAAAGTAAGACCAGAATGTATACAAGCAAAGGACTTTATAACTAAGAGACAACTCTAAACGTTAGCTTTGTCTAATAACAATATAACAATGTGTCATCACCGTACAGTTATGTATAATAGGGATGGAGCTCTAAAGACGTGAGAAAGAGCATTTGGTGTTTATCATTGCAGGGATGTTTATTATAGATTAATTAAATTAGTTTAATGAAATAGGAACGCACTTGAAAACACTGCAAGAACTCCCATAAGTAGCCTAATCCCACTGTAGCCTATTAAAGTCCTTTTGTGCGTCAAGGCTCAGGACAGGAAACAGGAAAGAATTGTCTTTGACAGTAAGAACCACACAGTGAACTTTATGTTAAATAGATGTAGTGTTTTGAGCTCTACAATACAAGCCACATTTACCCCTTTATGCACACATTCATACAATGATTTAATCTATACAGGCTTAATTTATCATATGGACACACACTCACACTGTTGATGCATCAGCAATTTGGTGTTTAGTATTATTCCCAAGCACTCTTCAACACAAGGACTGGTGGAGCTGGACTTTCAACCAGTGACCCGCTTTACCCTCTAAGCCAAAGCGATGCAAGTCAGTGTTATCAGATTCAAGTCATGTTTTCATAAAACTGGTTTCATTAAAGTGAGAAATTGTGTTATGGCCGAGATCTTTACATTCAGGATAGACAATGATCTGCAATTTCTGTATTTAGTGCTGGGATTTAAGATCTGGTTGAGTTAAGAGATCTGTCGCATGTTGCACAATGCGGAAAGTCAAAATTTTAAATAGTGGTTTAAGGTTGAGTCAGCAACAAAAGGAAATTGTGAACTACTCCAGTAACCACCCTTCCAAAAAACTTGAGGACTAGGTCAAAGGAAGGATGGATCAGGCTAAACTTTCAAAATTCTGGATCCTGTACTTCAGCTCAATTTTCAGTTTTATTTATATAGCGCCAAATCACAACAACAGTCACTTCGAGTTGCTTTATAGTGTGAGGTAAAGACCCAAGAATAATAAAGAGAAAACCTCAACAATCAAATGACGCCTTATGGTGAAGCACTTACATTAGGAGGGAAAAATCCCTTTTCTAGGAAGAAACTTCCAGCAGAACCAGGCTTGGGGAGGGGCAGCCATCTGCTATGACCAGTTGGGGTTGAGGGTAGAGAGACAGGACTGAACTTCCCATTGCACAGCCTAATAGCATCTTCCATTAGACCCTCTCTGTCTGTTAAATACCCTCCTCATTCAAGCTCAACACTCAGTTTATGAAGGAGGTTCATTTTTGAGTTTTTTCTGTCACAAGTCTCTATTTCCATCCAAACAAGTTATTTTCACAGACTTAGGAAAGTTCCTTGTCTTGTACAGGCCTTGTAAGACTAACCATGACATGTGAGCTGACATGTGGGAAATCTTTCTTTATTCTCTCTCCTTTCAGGCTTCCCTTCGCTCTCTCTGGCGGACCAGATGAGTCTGCTGCAGAGCGGCTGGATGGAGATTTTGATTCTTCGAGTGGTGTTTCGCTCGCTGGCCTTGGAGGACAAGCTTGTGTATGCTGAGGATTACATCATGGATGAGGAGCAGTCAAAGCTAGCTGGCCTGCTTGACCTCAACAATGCTATCTTGCAGCTGGTGAAGAAATACAAAGCCATGGGGCTAGAGAAGGAGGAGTTTGTGGTACTCAAAGCTATTGCACTTGCTAACTCAGGTATGAAGCTTCTTATTATGAAGATTGGCCTCTGAATTTGTACATTTCTTTTTACAGTAAAACTTTTTAATTTCTTGACATAGCTTAAGATCTTACTTTCATCTCTCCTAATAGACTCGATGCATATTGAGGACTCAGAGGCAGTGCAGAGGCTCCAGGATGTCCTTCACGGAGCCCTGCAGGACTACGAGACCATCCACCACCTGGAGGATCCTCGGCGAGCGGGCAAAATGATCATGACCCTTCCACTTCTCCGTCAGACAGCTGCTCGTGCCATCCAGCACTTCTGCAGCATCAAGCAGGACGGTCGTGTGCCTATGCACAAACTCTTCCTCGAACTTCTAGAGGCTAAAGCCTGACCTGAACGCAGACAGCCATTCGCTTCGTCCTGCAGGGGTTAGCATGTGAGGAAGTGAAGGATAACAGGTAATCGTGGGGTTTCACGCCATGTTTTTTTGTCCACATCAGTTCGCATTTGACAGTAAAGTCTCAAATTTGCAAGTGGCAGGAACGTTTTTTTTGAAGCCACACCCTTCCTTCCACCAGTGAAATATTAAATTAAAGCGGAAAAGAAAGCTGTAAAACCGGCAAGCTGTGTCTTAGTGACAAGGCCGTTGTCGTCTTTGCCGTTTGTGACACCGAACTAAGAGTGCTGACCCGCTTCAAAGGATGAAGACAAATGGACAGGTGGCGTTAAAAGCAGAAGAGTCGCCTTCTAGAGATATCTACGGTTACATGCCAAACTTAGAGCTTCTTTTCTCAAATGACCACATGATACTTGAAAATCCTTGTGGATTACTTTATTCATCTCGAAGCCTGTAAAATATGCATTCTAGTGCATTTAGAAAACCTACTATGACTTGGGTTTTGTTTGTCCTTTTTGTATAGAAAAGGTATACATGTCCTAGGAGGTACTAGAGTAAGTCTTGCCAAAGAGTAGAGACTCATATTATTGAATAATACCAGCAAATATCCACAGTAATATGATGTGGCCTGTAAGGCATTCACATAAACCTTCATCCCTGCTCTGTGGTTTATTGCAAAAATATCTTATAATATATATATATACATACATATCTACTACTTTCATACATCAGTGACTAAAGTGAAGCAATTAAATGATCAGCACCTAATACAACAACAACTGATATCTGGAGTTTAGAGAAAATTTCAGGGAAAGAGTATATCATGATGCAACTGAAGTGATATTTATTTAGAAAGTGGCTCTGCTCTTTTGTTATTTTTCTTTTAATAAATGTGGCATTAATGAGCAATTGCAGTGGATAATGATTTTTGTTTTTAAGATTTTTAAATGATATCATTGTAAGATAATTTTTTACCAGCTTCTCTGCTACAGCACTGATACCAACATCATATCATTAAAAATGAAAGACAGCGTGATTAAACGTGGAGTCTGTACTTGAAGATCATAATGTCGTAGAGCTGTGTAGACCCATAGATATAACTTTAACTATGTAAAAAATACAAAAATGAAAATAAATAATGGCTGCCATACTGTATAATCTGGATTAGGGAGGCGCTCGATGTCTTTTCTATGATAGAAGTCTGTGTAGGATCAAATTTGTGCACTACTTTTCCTTTTAGCCATAAAGTCTGGGGAAATTGGTGATGGCGCTCTGTTAATCTGTTAGCGTGTTTTGTGTGAAGAGTCGTTTTTCTGTCTTTGTTTTCCGCACCTGTTAAATGAAGGGATTAAACTCGGGAAGGAACCTCAGTACACGGAATTAAAATGTCCAAGTCTTGCTCTTTATTTAACTCAAGGTACTGTGACACTATAATGTGCTTTTTTTGTGATGAGAAAAACAGATGTAGCAGCAGAATGGCGGTTTAAATGTATGTCGTATATGACTTGCTGTATATACATCACGTCTTATGCCAACAGATAATGTCTAAAGATGCAATTAAGCTTTGTCTGGATGAGCTGTGCTGTGCTATTTCATTCTCAGGTGGATTTTTTTGGGCAATAAAGATGATCCCCTTAATGCAAAAGCTCATATTATCCGTGTGTCCCCTTCTTCCTCGATAAAGCGAAGAGGGGTTTGAAACAAATTCATTAAGAGCTGGTAAGTGGGTGCGGTCTATTCCGTGCAGTCTGACAATGGACTGTCATTTTCAAGCTGGGCCCATTATGGCACATTTAGGCCATCTGAGCCCAGTTGGAAGGAGATTTATAATTAACAGCCATAATGTAATGAAGTCTAACAGTGGCCCCAGAGAGTGCTGGTCATCAGCTGCCTGTTGAGACTCATAGAAGTAGAGGCATTTAACTCACTTCATCATACTGTGATCCTTACAAAACAAACTCATTATTATTATTTTTTTGTAACACTGTTTCACTTTCCATTATTTAGCATTTAATACAGCAGGAAAAATAAGGTTGGGCTAGATTTACAGTGTAGTCTATTATATTCACCTTGCAAAGTATGTCTATTAGGTGTGTGATGGCCAAATCCACAGCTGCACAATTCATATACACTCACTGGCCACTTATTTAGACACAGATGTTTTACAGCCTGTTAACACAAATATCTAGTCAAGTCAATGGATTTAGGCATGCAGACTTGGGCAAGGCAATCTGCTGAAGTTCAAACCAGCACCCGGAAGTGGAAGAAAGGTGATTTAAGTGAATTTGGGTTGAGAAAATGTCCAGTGAGTGGCAGTTCTCTGTGAGAAAATGTCTTATTGAGGTGAGAGGAGAATATCCAGACTGCTTTGAGTTGATAGGAGTGCAGCATTAACTAAAAAATGGCCTGTATTTGTATAGCGCTTTTCTAGTCCCTAAGGACCCCAAAGCGCTTTACATATCCAGTCATCCACCCATTCACACACACATTCACACACTGGTGATGGCAAGCTACATTGTAGCCACAGCCACCCTGGGGCGCACTGACAGAGGCGAGGCTGCCGAACACTGGCGCCACCGGGCTCTCTGACCACCACCAGTAGGCAACGAGTGAAGTGTCTTGCCCAAGGACACAACGACCGAGACTGTCCAAGCCAGGGCTCAAACCGGCAACCTTCCGATTACAAGGCGAACTCCCAACTCTTGAGCCACAATCGACTAAAATAACCAGCTGTTACAACCAAAGTAGGCAGAAGAGCATCTCTCAATTCATGAAGTAAATAGGCTACAGAAGCCTACAACAGGTGCTCCAAGTCACACTGGCTCACAGAATAGCAGAAAATGTTTGCCTGATCTGATGAATCTAAGTTTCTGTTGTGACATTTGGATCGTTGAATGAGAATTTGGCGTTAACAACAGGACACCATGGATCTATCCTACTGTTTATCACAATTTCAGGTGGTGTAATGGTGTGGGGAATATTTTCTTGGAACACTTTGGGGCCCTTTGAGAATCATTTAAATGCCACATCTAACCTGAGTATTGTTCTTGATCATGTCCAATTCTTTATGACCACAGCGTGCACATCTTTAGATGAATGTTTTGCATGTCTTTGTCTCTGTCTGTCTCCCCTCACCCCAACCAGTCTCAACAGATGGCTGCCCGCTCGTCCCTGAGCTTGGTTCTGCCTAAGGTTTCTTCCTTTTAAAAGGGAGTTTTTCCTTCTCACTGTCACCAAAGCACTCACCCATAGAAGGTCATCTGATTGTTTGGGTTTTCTTGGTTTTCTCTGTACTATTGTGGGGGTTTTACTTTACAATATAAAGCACCTTGATGCAACTGTTGTTTAGTGTTGTTGTTTGGTGCTGTTTCGTTGAACTGAATTGCTTCCAGGAGGATAAGTCATGTCACAAAGATTAGTCACCCAATCTCAATCCAGTTGAGCAACTTTGGGATGTGGTATAGAGGTAAATTCACATCATGGAGCTGCTGACAAATCTGCAGCAGCTGTGCATTGCTATCATGTCAATAATGACCAAAATCTCTGACAGGTTTCCAGTAACTTGATGAATCTGTGCCTCGAGGAACTGAAAGTGAGAACGTCCAACCAGAT
Source organism: Haplochromis burtoni (assembly GCF_018398535.1). Classification (NCBI taxonomy): domain Eukaryota; kingdom Metazoa; phylum Chordata; class Actinopteri; order Cichliformes; family Cichlidae; genus Haplochromis; species Haplochromis burtoni. The sequence continues at coordinate 4,522,497 of NW_024582369.1, forward strand.
ACCAAGAAGCTGTACCTAACAAAGTGTCCAGTGAGTGCAAATATTACATCAGAATTCCAGTAACAAGATAAGAAGGAGAGGCGACGAGGAAACGAGCGAGGAGGAGGCAACGCTAAACCTGAGGAATAAAGATGGATGAATTGTGAGAAAGACAAATCAGAATCCAAGTGAAGCCATTTGTCCTTTACCCCTCCCTGTCTGTCAGCAGAAGCCAAATAATCTCCTCATTTATCTGGGGTTAAAACTCACAGCGCGCACAGAGGGATTTGCAACAAGCTGGAGATTTTTCACACCATCAGCCGTCAGTAAGTGAGTTAGTGATCTTGAGTGATATATCCCTGTATGTCCCTCTTCTTAAATGAGTTAGTATGTGTCTAGTGGCCGTGTCGCCAAGACGTGCTGGTGATGGATGAGGCTCTAAGGAGATGGGCTGTAAAAAAAGGCTGATTCTGGCACTCAAGGGTGAGATCACTTCCTCAATAAAAAAGCATTGTCCCGAATCATCACAGCAAGGTATGAATGCTGATTAGGGTATTAGGCGAAAGAGAGCTCCGCTGTAAAAATAAATCAAATGAGCTGCGAGTTAATGCAGAGGGTCCCTCTGATACAGAGCTACGGTGTCTACGACCGGGGCCCAATGGCTTCGGATACAAAGACAGCAGTAAATAATGAGTAATTATTCCAAGTCCCTCATTGCTGGATTACAGGCAATGTCTTACACTCAACTAACCCTGCAAGGGCTTCTCTTAATAGTTGCTCTGTAATGGCCGCAGGGAGGCATCGTTTTTAAGGCGTTATTGTCCTTAAGAAAGAAAAATATTCATGGAGAGTAATTATCACACTTTCTTAACAACGAGCTAAAGACAAAATGAGCTTCTGTGTCCTCGTAACAAAATGACAGAATTATCCAAAGGTCATTGAAAGAGCTGTATTTTTTAATGGATGTTGGAACTTTTTTCTAGATAAATGGTAAAACTGACGTAAAACAAAGATTTCATGATACACCTGATACACACTGGGAAATGTGGTGGTAAGTTTTTCTTCAAATGCTCTTAGTGTAAGAAAAAGATTATTAACGCACTGATTTTATCTAACTGATTGGTCACTGGACCGTGACGACTTCCTTCCTGCGCTGTCACATAGTCATCATCTATCTAGACATGTTAAAGGTGAGCAGGTGAGAAATTTCCCTTCTTTAGTAGATGAAGTGAAAGCAGATGGTAGTTGTGGCAGACTGTGTACAGATCATTCTGAGGACTTTAACAAGTAGGTAGGAAAACATATGACACTGATACCTGCATCAATGCATACATCCAGGATACAACAGGGGACCATTTTCCATGTAGAATTTAAGAGGAGGAAGAAGAAAATAGAAAATAAAAGATTTCATGCAATCCTCTGGAAAACTGTTAGTAAAGTTATTCCTGTAGCTCTTTACTGTCAATCACCCCATCACCTCCACCAAAGCAGGCTGAACACCTGAAAAGTTGAAGGTCACTTTAAGACTTTGTGCACCAGTTTCTCCAGCACACAAATCGAAGGGTTTAGTTGATCTTTAATATCATTATTATTATTATTATTATTATTATTTTTAAATAATGAGCATACATGTGACAGGATATGCAGCTGTTCCAAATCTCACTGCAGTGCAATAAAAAACTATGACTGGGTGTGAGGTAGGTTCACTCAGGAAAGGGCAAAGCCAGCAGTAGCTGCCTAGTGCCATCGTGTGGTCATACAGGATATTGCACAGGTCAGTAAGTTTACGTTATTCTCAGAAATATTTGGAGCTCATATTACAAAGTTTTTTCTTTACAAAAAAATATTTTAGCTTTCCCCCAAAATGGTTATAAGTATATCCATTCACCCATACTCTTCCACATATCCGGTCCAGGGATGCAGTTGGGCTGGACAGGTCGCGAATCTGTTGCAGGACTAACACATTCATGCCTACAGCCCATTTAAAATCAGCAGTTAACCTTACGTACATGTCTTTCAACTGCGCCAGCAATAACATGATGATGCATAAAATTCAGTTAAACAGTGTAACTGAAACTCATGCTGGCCAAAGGCCCCTTATGAGCCAGACAGTGTGTTATCCTTTAAATCAGTCACTGACAAAAGCTGCTTCCTTTTGAGTAATCAAAGTAGAATTAGTGGCGTAAAGGGCATACGATAAAAACAGAAGTTACCACATTACAGCTTTATCTTTAGATGGGTTTCTTTTTAGTCACTATTATTTAGCAATAAAGAAAAAGTGAGTTTTCCACCCAAAATTTAAAGAGAAACTCCAAACGTAAGATGACCGATTTCACTTGAAAATAAACTGAGCAAATATTATGTACAGTTTCCTCTTGATGCACACAAATAACCAAGTTAAACTCATACTGGTTCCTTTTTTGAAGCACAGATAAAATTAAAAGGTTTTTTTTAAGAGCACAACTCCCCCAAAGGGCAGGGCCTACAGTAAAACTTTGATATTTTTATTGTAATATCAATATGTCAGCCTGTTTTTTATTGTCATTGTGATGTCTTAGTGCATCATATTGAGAAAATTAAAAGTGTTGTACAGCTCTCTCTGTGGCCTTTCATATGATATACAGGACGCTAAGGTCACGCTTAAATGCTTAGCCAACCTAGGCACCCATGTTCCCCATGACCTAGTATGTTGTTTTGAAATTTAAAGAAATTCCATAAAAAATTGTAGGCAATATAAAGTTTTTACTGATTTTCCCACCAATTTGGATGTGATGTTGATCTTTCACCTAAAGTAATTTGGTTGGAGCTGTTGCTGGTATCTACCATCTCACAAAATTTGAACTTGATAGGTTGAAAACTGTGGATGCCAAACTGCTAACAAACATGCAGAAAGACAAACAACTGGAGCAGATTACATATTTGGAATATAGACATTCTTGTGTCTTACACTATATTTATTGTGTTCATCCTCCACATTTGAATACTAGCTCTTCTGTTGGAGCTTGTCTGGTGTTTGTTTCTTATTACAAAGATATATTTTCAAAGTGCAACTATTAGCTTTTAGTGTAGCTTAGCTTAGCTTGTATAACTATTCCATCTGCCATCAGTTGATATGAGTGTCCATACTTACAGACAGGCTGTATAAGAAATGACTCACACTAGCAGTACACTGGAGGATCAGAGAGGTGATATGCTAACATGCCTCTTCAGGTGAGCTGAAACCAGACACCTGGCTGTTACCATGGCACCGCTGGGGGGTTGATCGGAGGTGGAGAAGGACTCAAATGCAGCTTTTTTCAAGGCTTCTTGAGCTATGATACTAGGCGTTTTGTCTTCCTCCTGCTGGCTGGGATTAATTTCAATTGAGTGTTGAGTCCTGAAGGGAGCCAGTCAGCAAATAAAAGTATCAGATGTAAAATAGCGATGGGTGGACAGTGGTGATCCTAAACGCCTGGCAGGTCTTTGCCCTTCTGATCGATGTGTCACACAGCGAGGGGCTGTCAGCACCCCCCGCCACAGGCCGAACAACGGACATCAGCACCGGTGAGTCCCACTTCTCCCACACAGCACCTTTTTCCACCGACCCCTTCATCATTTTTCACCTGCTGTCAGTTTGCAGTGAGTGTCTGCAACATCTTGGGCAGAAATAGGCTGGTACTGAATGTTGGAACATGCTGGAAAACTGCATGAAATATTGCACATGTTATGCTCGTTATACAGCATCTTTTTGCCTTCAGGGGCCTACCTGCAGTATATGCTCTTTAATCCACCAATATCCACTGCCAGTCATGGTCTCTGTTAAAGTATAAATGGAATGAAAGTGTGGTCTTTGCTGCTTACTCCGAAGGTTAGAAACTAGGCCAAGCAAGCCGGAGTGTCTCCAGTTACAGTGTTATCTCTTCCTCGGCAAGCATCTGATCATCTTTCTTTCTCTAAGTGTTGATTTGTGACATGCAATCTAAACCCTACATGATAGACTTGTATGACCCTACAAGTCATAACTGTGCATACTACGCTCTTACTTTATCTGTGAATCTTTCATTTTATCATCACTCTTGCTTGTATATTCAGATGATATCTGCAAAATAAAAAAAGAGACTATAAAGACTAATGAAGACAGAATAGCTTTGTGCAAAATTACCATAATACATAGTGCCTTTATGGTATTTACTGATTTATCATTCCAGATTCACCAAACCCCACTCCTCTTGTAGGAGGAGGAGGAGGAGGTGAGAGGGCAGAGGGAGGCCAAGAGGAGAGGCAAGTTGTCCGGGAACTGTGGTTCATTGTAGTGATGGCAGGCATTGCCCTACTGCTGCTCGCCATCGTGCTAGCTGTTGTGCTTCATAAGGTAAGATACAGCATCTGTGTTACTGTGTGTGAATGGTGGCAGACTGATTTTACTAATTGCTCTTTCCATTATTAATAAAAACGTGCATAAACTGCACGATAGACAACTGGGGCAATCATTGCAACCATTAGAAAGCAGCTTAAACCAAACTTTCCATTCCCGCTCTTCATCATGGCCTAGGCCCTGAACAAACCCCCATTCAGCAGAGAGAGACCTCCATTGGTGGCCCTGCCCATGCAGAAGAGGAGTCCCATGGCTATCTACCCACCCAGCAACTCTATGTTGGTGAGGGGAGATCTACTCTAGTTTCTTTTTGTCTTATCGCTTATTCAACATTTCACTTACAATTTGTAAGTGAAACTGTACGTGTCTCAGTAACCACTGGTTACTGACTGCAGCTAGCTAGCTGTGTTTGACTTATTCACCAGGGGTCACCAAGGCACCTAATATTTATATTATGAATGACACTCATGACTTTTCCTGATTAGACTTTTTGCCAGTACAACTGTATAAACTACTATACTACACTATAGTGTGATATACTATATATTTTATGCTATAGTATATGATATGCATTTCGTTGCCCCTGTACCTGTGTATGTGCAATGACAATAAAGTTGAATTCTATTCTATTCTATTCTATATTGTTTAGTTTCTATACTATATTACACTATACTATACGTTTTGTACTATAGTATGCTATGTTATGCTATAGTATATTACATTGTTTATTCTCTATACCAGCGGTGCCCAGCCTTTTTGGGCCATGAACCAGTTTATGTCCGACAATATTTTCCGGCCTTTAAGGTGTCGCGGATAAATACAACAAAATAAAACCACTACCAGTACCAAAAAAAAAAGGAAGATTTAATGATAACACATGGGAAAAGACCCAGGGAAACTGAGTTAACGATAAAAATGATAAAAAAAAATTAATGATAAAAATGATAAAAACCCTTAAAACCATACATATGTATGTAAAACCATACATATGTATATAAAACCATACATACGGTATAAGATCATTTTAAGTGTGATGAAAAGTGAATATTATATTTAAATACAGATGTGGATTTATATACATTTCTTAGATAATAAAATGTGGGCTGTTGCGAGCATAAACTTTGAATAGAACTGATGGGCAATCAATACTACTATATTTTCCAAGGACGTATGCCATGCTGTCTGAGTTATTACCAGCATACACCACTCAAATTTAGTTGATGGGTAACATTTGAGTGTTTCCTTAGTATTTATTCTTAGTAGTTTCTCTGCTTAACTTTATTATTACCAATTTATTAAAGAGGTTACTGTGTTATAAGTTACAATGTATTAAGAAGGAGACTATTTAGCAAATAAGAAAGGATTGCTAGTATTTGTAGCCCATAAAATACATTTATTACATTACTCTCAACTGAAAAATTCTCTCATTCATTTCCCCCAGTTTGATACTGTACCTGACACAACAGGCTTCTCTAACAGTGTAACGCTCAAGGCCTTCACCATGAAGATGGAGGTAAAAGCAAATGTCTAATCTACATATACGAATACATTTTTATTCTCTATGCAAGTGATACTTAGCACTTTTTCTGTCTTACCAGGAAGTGCTGGAAGCTAAATGTGAGCCTGGAGATGAGGATCCTCCACAGGGTGAGTTGGGCATCCTCAGTGTGAACTCCCTGAGGCGCAGCGTCAGCCAGGTGATGGATGGGAAGTCACTCACTGGAGACGATGACGTGTGGGATCCCAACATTTCAGGCCATGACAGTGGGATGGTGAGAGATCCCAAAAACGTATGCTGTGCCTGTTTAAACTGGAAGAACTAAAGGCCTTTTGCTACAGTCACAGCAGAGGAATGTAGTATGTTATATACTGCTAACCTATGACCTTCTCACTCTGCACATTCTTTACATTTGTCCACAGAACTGTAGGTATTTAAACACTCACAGGAGAGACAGACTTGCTTAATAAGAAAAAAACATATCACTGGAAATATGACTATTTCCTTTAATAATCTCCATTCTTCTTCTACAGTTTATGGATGATGAAGAATTTGTTGATACAATCAAAGGTTTCAGCACAGTGAGGAAGGAGCACACCATGTTCACCGACACTAACCTGTGACCTGGCGGCAGGGCCGGCAACATCCTGAACAAGACTCTTAAAATGCTTAAATCCACCCTTTTTCATGTTCAGCTAAAGCGTCATAGCAGCTGGCTAACAGTTCTCTCAAGATGAGCCACAGCTGCAGTAAAGAGGGGGGGAAAGTATGAGGAGCCCAATGGGATTCGTGACAAGAACAGTGGAATAACTCTGTGAAGGAAGGAGAAGGGAACTGTTCTGACATTCAAACATTACAGAGTGGAAGGTGGAAGCAGCTGCTTGTGTGGAAGGAAAACTAGGACACGTCTGACATCACCACTGGACACACAGAATTAAAGAGAGAAAAAATCAAAGATACAGACACATACGTTTGTTATTTATATCAAAGCTTTCCTGCCATTTTCCGCTGTAAACCCTTTGAAGTCATGCTGTATTTGGATGCTCTGTTAAAAAAATCTCTTATTTAAACCTTGGCATGTTCATTCAACTTTTTATGTCAGTTTTTCCCATATTTATATATCATAAACATATCTCAATTTTTTTTTAATTAACTTTAACACTTCCAAAGATGAAGTAAAGGAAAAAATATCTGGAATCATTAAGAGAAGCATTACACTATAAGAAGGTTTTTCCTTCCTAGGTTCATTAGTTACTATTAATTCTTAGTTATTATTAATCTCTGGCTCTCTCCCAGGGCGAGTCTTTTGTTGTGCCTCCCTCCCCTGACCTCCAAACTGGTCATGGCTGATGGCTGCCCCTGGCTGGTTCTGTGGGAGATTTCTTTCTGTTAAAAGGGAGTTTTTTTAATGTGGCCCTGAGAAGCCAAACGGACTGGAACACCAGCAATAAGAAAAACGCTGCAAAAGCACACAAAGCACAATGGAAATAGGAAACACGACAAAAGAAATAGGAAAAAACAGATTTCCAAAAGCACAAGGGAAGTGTTTCTGGGGAGGCTATAAAACGACGGACCAGTTGCAGGAACCCAAAACATTGTAGGTGTGTTTTATCATGATTCATATAATACTGATGACGGATTTTTAGGCTAATAGTTAGGCTAACACTCTTACCTCTCATCTTTTCTTTCTTCACAAAACCGATAGATCCTCTACTTCTTTTAAGTGTCTCCCAGCGCGATTCTTATTGCATATTTTGGTTCCTGCAACTGGTCCGTCGGGTTATTGTCTCCCCAGAAACACTTCCCTTGTGCTTTTGGAAATCTGTTTTTTTCCCCCTCCTATTTCTGTTTTCTTTTCTTTCTTTCCCCCCCCCTATTTCCGTTGTGTTTTGTGTGCTTTTTCCTTCCCACTGTCGCCAAGTGCTTGCTCATTGGGTGTCATTTGATTGTAGCGTCTTTACATTCCAATAAAAGCACCTTGAGGCGACCGTTGTTATGTTTTAGTGCTAGACTATTTCTTGCAATTCTTTCACAAGCATAAACTCCTGTTTTCTGTTTTCTATATTTCATCCTCATACTTTGACATCTTATGTAGACCCATGGTATTCTTTTTTAAATCTTCCCATTAAGTTTTTACTTCCTCCAGATTTGGGAACAACCAAGGTCTTTTGCCAAAATCTATGTTGGACTGTATAATTCTAACGGCTCTCTCGTTGAGGACGTCTTTCCTTTGAGTCAGCAAAGTGCAACAGCTTGGTGAAGTCTGCAGGAAGTCCATTTTGCATCTTGCATATTTAGGTCTGTAAAGGTATTTGTTTTGGAAATTTAAATGACAAGTTTGTTTTCTTGGAAAAAAAAAAAGTAAACGTACAGAAATGTGTTTGGAGGTGTTTCATGAATCCACAATGTTCAGCTATTAAACTGAAACAGGTCTGTAAAATATAATTGACTTGTTTGTTAAAAAGTTGTTTAAAAAAGAAAAAAAAAAGAAAAAAAGCTGAATGAACAGCCTCTATTCAGTCTTTTTTCACCATTTGGGAGAAAGCTCCGGTCGCCCTGGAAAGAGCTGCTTGCACGTTTGCATGCATTAGAGGGTCGTGATGGAGGAAAACGCTAGACTGTCTTAGTTTTATGACTTTCCCATCTATGTTTTCACAGTGATAACATTAAACTGGTAAATATGAGTCATTCATTTCAGGTGAATTTCATATTTTCCATGAAATCCAAAGCATGATTCCCAGATCAGGCTTCCTCAGCCACACTTCCCGAGTTGCTCAACATCAAGCAAACAGTCATGTGAATAATTTCTACATCATATTGGAAAGTTTTTCAAACTTGATAAAAATGGTCTTCCTTGATATTCAAATACACAGTTTTGACACAGCAGTGACTTAATATGCACTAAAATAATTAGGATGGGACTTTTTACTCTGTTAGACATTTGTGCAAAGATTAGGAAATTACACTTCATATCTGAAAGGTCAAGGTTGGACATGCACAGACCTAACCTGCAAATTAACAGGGAAAACAAGCATGAGGAGGTAACTCTAGTTTTTATTTTGAAATGGGTTGCAATGCAATGAGGGCACAAAACACTTGTACCATTACAGTCAATAATATGGTTACAAAACAAACATTTACATAATAAATTAATATATTGCAGTACCACATGAGACAGTAAACATTAAACCCCAAACTTGGGAATTATATTGCATTAAAAAAATGAGTTATTTGTTAACTGTACAAAGATTTTCAGGCATTTACAAAGGCAGCCTCTTATTTCATTGCTTGTTGTACATATATAAATATAAATCTTTCAATTGGTAGTTGAACTGATATGTCTGCTGAGCAGGCCGGATGAGAGGCTCTGGCCTGAGACGAGATCTTTCAGTGACCTCTGTGCTGACTGCCATGTCATTATAAATCAGTGTTTTATTTACACAGATGGCATTAAAAGCTAGTTTAATTCAAGCACTTTCCTAACCAGATTATGACAAATCAATAGACACCTTTCAAGATATGATTTAAGTATTTCGCTGCCTCTGATTTTAGGACTTCTGATTACTTACCACGAGTTAAAACTATAAAAAAAAAAAAACCTCTGCTTGTCCCTTTAATCTAATATCCATATGCTCCTAAACAGACAAATCATTAACCATAAGAAATGTGTTTGCAACACTAAAGTGCATGCAGCACATGCTTGGTTGCGAATGTTTTCTTAGCTGGCAAAAGTAGAAACAGGTTACATATAAATAGTCTTAACACAGCACTACAAGCTTTTGACTTCCTTTACAAAATAAATGACCCCCTATTCATTTAAGCAACCGTTTGTGCGGTCCCCGACATTCATCATCTTCATCACTCCCCTTTCCGAGAGCGAGGCGTTCGATTATTACCCAGTAAAAGACAGATGTGTTAACCACAGCTATGCTATTATAAGAAGACCCCTACAACAAGCAGATGCTACTGCAGCCTCTACAGATGTTACCTGCGCTACAGCTGCTGCTATGACTGCAGAGCGTACTACATGATTCTGAGCGGGTTCAGCCGAGTGGCTGCTATGCATGAGAACATTTCTAAGATAGAAGTGCAGCAAGCTCCGAGTCTAGCTGCTAAAAGACGACTCAGGAATGTCAGCAACTTTCTGAGGATGATTTAAACTACTAACACTGATGATCGTACCTGAGAGCTAGGCTAGACCTGATCTGACAGTGTGTGGTGCACCTGTAGCGGCTGGTGTTTCGAACGTTAGCGTGCCAACTTGCTGAAGACGCGGTTGGTTTTAGAGGGGCAACTCCTGCCAGTAAGTATTGCACTTCCAGAAAGACTTGGAAGAAAGCCCAGACTTTTAGTCCTAGTGCAGATCCTGAAGGTTTTCTCAAGCCTGGGATGAAATAACCTTGGTGACATCATGTTAAAGGTTCTCCAGAGCCGCCGAAGACATTACACAGCAGTTTTGCTTCACCACACACTAATCTACTGAGACTACGACTGAGGCTACGACAGCACACGATCAGATCACTGACGGAGTAAAGTGCTACCACTAAAATTTAACTGCTAAAGATGTAAGAGACTGGTTTAAAAATGCCACAACTAATAACAGATGCTTAACTATTTACCAAATCTGACTTCATTTGAGCTACAACACCAAGCTAACATACAATCAGACAGACTGGTTGCCACTAATGCTGAACTTTAGCACATGAGGTATCTGCAGACTCGTGAAATGACACCTCGTGGGGAAGTGATGACATTGGTGGGAATGGGGAGGTTACTACTTGAGGGCTCAGAGGTCAACAGACTAGATTTACAAAATGTTTACAAAGTCCCTTATCTCACTAAAAACATCCCCTTATCCAAAAATATGCTTTACATATTTGTTCATCCAGCTACGACTTTAAGTCTTTCCACTTTTTTTCCCTATTTAAAAAAAAAAAGTTCCCCAAACTGTGCAATTTCTTTCATCATATACAAAATATTTCATCTTAACATTCAGCTAACAGCTACTAACGAGTGCAAACCCTAAAGCAACATGCAACAACATCACTACCTACAGTTTTGCATTTTTAAATTAAAGGGTTTGTTCCTTGATCCTCACCAAGCAGTTTTCAACCTTAAGACGCTGTCATGATGTGCAACCATCAACAAATGCCATTAATGCAATGGATTCCTAACGAGGAAATAACAAAACAAGACTTCATAACACGACTTGCCCGGCACTTTGAGATTCACAGATTCTGCCCGGATTCGTTTTTCCTGTCAGGCATGAACTACACAGATGCAAATTTCACCTCACACAAGCTTGATGACGTTGCACGCAGGTTGAACTTTTGTTATTTTCCTGACTGTTCACAACTCAAAAAAAAAAAAAAAAAAAGCCCTACACAAACCAGGAAGTGAAGTGTTCAGACTAATACTGATTACTGGCATCTATAGACAAGTTATCATGCAGTCAGAACATACATAGAGATGTAGTACTCAAGCATTAAAAAGTTAAAAGTTACATTGGAATATACGAGTCAAGGAGCGTTAAAATCCTAGGATCAACAGAGTTTAAAAAAAAAAGTACCACAAGGAAAGAAAGTCTATGATGTGGAAACTGGGGGCCACTTTGTGGGTTTTTCCTGGATTACCAGAACCCTCTTCTGATGGTCCAGTGGATGGTTCTGGAAACAGAAGTGTTGCCTTTGACTTTACGTGGGACAGAGGACTGTGGAGAGAACAAGAGCAGAAATGCCCTTTACTTTATTTGCACAAAAGAGAGCTGCACATTAGGCAAAAGCAACTACAGCACGGACCCAGTGAGTGAAGAGGAAATGGTAATTACAGGTGAGAAGCACACATGAACAGGTAGGTACCACTACAAGCTCGCAGTAAAGGCAAAATATGGGTGTGCTTTTGTGTTTTAGGAGGAAGTGTAGTGCAGCAAACAAGCACCACAGTAGCGAGGAGGGAGTGAGGGGACGGCTGCTGCTTCTGGGCATAGCTAAGGTCACCAATGCGCACAGAGAGAGAATTGGATCTGTGGTCACCTCTCAAACCTCAGTTTCCACTGCTCTCATACCAGAGCTACCCCCAAAGGACAACGCGGCACAGGTGAAAGACAAAGGAAGTACAGGTCAACACTGAAGGGTGGCAAGGAAACGATTTCTCTTCTCCTTTAATTAACCTTTGTACAGTGGCCTACGTTTCTGCACTCTCAGCTTCCCTAAAAACAAAGAAGGGAACTCTGCGTTTCCCCCCTTTTCTTACAAAACAGAGTGTGGGTGTCTGAATAAAGTCACCTGATTGTGAGAGAGATATAAAATTTGGACTGTTTTTTTCTCCGTTTTAGTCAAATTATAGACTTGATATAAAGTCTTAGTGCTTACCTTTGAGAATATAGTCTGTTAGGAGGGCAGGTACCTTCTCACTGTCATCCCTCATGGCATGGAGGACTAGAATGAAGACAGCAGCTTTTTACATTTAGAAAACAACCACACAAACTGACAGGTTAGCCCCAATCAAACAGCAACACCGGGTTTGCCTGGTAACACAATATTATTTTACTGAATGTCATTTTATCTGGGTTGGTGCAGATGAAAAGAAGTTTGTCCAACTGATAAAATTCACACAGGTTTGAATTGTAATCATCGAATGTAAATTGTTGTTTACTTCATATATGAATCCAAACACCCTCCAAATGATGATGCAACACATTTGCGTTTCTCTGATAAGACTTTCGACTCACTCTTTGTGAGGATCTGGAGATCTTCTACAGACGGGGGGCCTGCTTTCTTCTCATAAGGGATCACTGTGGTCAGGTACTGCAAAGAAAGTCAATTATGTCAAATACAATGACACAGCTACAAAAAGCTACCGTCATGCTTCACGCCAAAATAAAAAAAAATAAAAATATGATATCTGTGAGCGCCATGCAGATCACATGAACATGTGGTAAATATTTGGCTGCTGGTTGCAACCTTTCAGCAGCCGCTCAGAGAAAATGTTTACTGAAGCGAGGGTAAAAAAAATAAAATAAAAATATCAGATGAATGAGACGTACATGCTGGAAAAAAGAAAAACATTTGACAAAAGGCAAAGATAAGAATGACTAAAGTGAAGGAAAAAAAGAATAATTAAAAAATAAATAAATATGAAGAAGACAGATTAAAACGATGGCAAGCATGTGTTTGCAGCTGCACAAAAGGAAGCAAATATGGCGGCAGGACAAAAAACAAACAAACAGAAGAAGCAGAGAATTTTATCTGCAGTGGAAGTGGAAAGAGGAAAGAGCAGGGGCACCTGTTTGTCCCCTCCTGTGTTGCCAAAAGTTTGACGGAGGCCATTTTGAATGATATTGGAGAGTCCCTCCACAGTGAGGAGCTACAAGAAGCGAGAGGAAGATAGAAGAAGCGAGAGATGAGAAGGATTTGGTTTCAGTGCGAAGAGAAGAAGAGCGCTTGGCAGAACCTTTGGTGCTGTGATGAAAGATTCTCACACATGCAGACCGTTTATCAGGTTATGCATCTCTCCTCATAATTTAAACACTTTCATCAAAGTCATGCATGTCTTCTTCCACAAGCGTGACCACGTGACTCACTGTGCCGGGTATGTGCGTGCTGGCCGTCCTCTGGCCGTTGGGCCCCGTCGTAGTCGTGTGCCGGATTTTCTTCTTCTTTCGCAGCAGCTCGCGGTGCTCCTTCTGTCTGTTCTGCACTTCAATGAGCAGTGAGATGAAGCTGTTCTTCACCTGGATACATGCAAAAAAACTGTTTAATTGTGACCACACTACCCTTTGCTATTCTCATTAAAATCATTATTAATATGCCAGAAATCTATTTTTGGATGCTTCAAAGAAAAAAAACAAAAAACAAACAGAACGGTGTGACAGAATCGTGACAATGACAAGTCAGGCTAAAAATAAAGCTGCCAGCGGTTCATAGGCTTGTAGAAAACTGTGAGAGCTGCTGCTATAAAACAAATAGGTTATCGATTAACTGTCCTTTCACATTAGGCTTATTTACCTCAAAGTACTACAGAGCTTTTCTGACAGGCTATTATTTTTTTTGCCGCCATTTGTCATTGTAGAGCCTGAACGTCATTGCCTTGCTGTGGATTTAAAAAAATAATTAAATAAATCAAAGTACCTCCTTTTCATAGTCCAATTCATCTCGCAGAGCCAGAGCCTGGATCAGCTCCTCACTGTAGCGACGAATGGCCGCCTCCACTTCCTCCAGAGTCTCAGTCAGCTCCGACACGGACATCTGACGCAGCCCTGAGGACCGTGTGAACATACGAGGAAGGAGGAGAGTGAAGATGGTGTACGTGGGTTGACGGGTGTTCACAATGAACAGCAGTTTACAAAATCCTTACATTGTATCAGTTACTTTAGTGCTATTACAAGATTCACATGTGTAATAACCAGGTTATAAGCATCTGCTGTACCAGTTTAAAAGGAGACAAAGAGGCATTATTCATTTAAAGGTGCATTATGCAGCAGTGTTTGAGCAAGCTAGAGCACGAATGCTGAGAGAAAGAGAGACAGCGCAGCTTTAGTGAAAACAAATGTCAATCAGAGAAGATGTTGTTATTTTTCTATTGTTTCGGTAAAGGTTAGGTTTCAACGCACAAAAAAAAAAAAAACACGGCTACGCCTCCATACAAATATGGAGGTGTGGCCTCTTTAAACAAGGTTTCTTCCTTGTTTAATGGGAGTTTTCCTTCCCACTGTTACCAATTGATTGCTGATTGTTGGAGGTCTCTCCATTATTGTGGGTTGTTAATGTTACAATTTAAAGGCACCTTGAGGCAACCATTGTTGTGATTTGGTGCTAAAACTTAACTGAATTGAATTTGAGGGTAGCGTTGCTAACTTAAGCTTCCTTGTGTCTTTTTTTCTCTCTTATGACATGGAAATGACTCCCAGTCTTTCATTGAAAAAAAATATATCTTACAACCCACTAAGATCCAGACTTAAGAAGATGAGAAGCGAGGATGCTTCTGGACGTGCCGATGGTCTGACGTACACATACAGCACTTCTAAAAGTAGCACAGAATGATGCCAGTTATCACAGATGTTGTGGAATCGATTACTTCTCATTAAGAAGCTTTGCATCCTCTGTTTTCGTGTCTCTTTCTTGAATGTCTTTCTAGGTCTCGCTGGGAAAAGTTGAAATCCAAGAAGGAGATCCAATATGGGGGAAGTCAGCACAAATGAAAGCACCGATAGAGGTGCTTTCATTTCCACGACACAGACAGCAGAGGATGAGACAGTGATGTAACCTTGTTGGCACCTTTTTTTTTTTAATAGACTCCTGCCTACGCAGCCCTCATGCTGATACTGGCTGGGGGCTACACGCCCACTGCCCGAAGGTTTCAGCAAAAAAGATCTGAAGGCCATGAAATAATACACCTCCATATAGTTCCAGAGGGTCACAATTAATTATAGATTATGGATTGCCATGTTTTAAGTCTATACAGTGTTTGTTGGGGAAAAAAAACACATAATTTACACTTGAATGTTTTTAAGTCAGACAAATATACAACCTACACGAAACCTTTTACATCTTAAACAAATTTAATGCGAGAAATGAAGAAAGAAAAGAAGGTATTTTGGCAACATGTTGTGTAGCTTTACTTATTTTTATTCCTTCAAATAAGAGTAAATGTTTAAATACTGCAGACAAACATTGTGACAATCACAGTCCTTGTTTCCAGTGTTTGAAAAAACCCAAACCCACTAGAATCTGCAGTTAACAGATGCAAATACCTGAAACAAAATGGCCTTAAGGCTTTCTGTGTACAAATGCATATTCCACCCCAGTCGAGCATTAGGCAGATATACGCTTGTAATTATATAACATTTTGGGGCAACACACTTGCTGTTTGTCCGCATTTGTTACGCGTTATGTAAGAATGTTATCAGACGAGTGCATGTGCCTGACCATTTCTTCACGCACTGGACAGCGCAGACATGAGGAACGAGCACGCCACCATCAAAGCGTTTTGCCTTTAAAGCTTTATGTTGCTGCAATTTAGTGGTACACGGTGATACTCACGGTCCTCGTAGCTGGTGTTGGACCCGGAGCGTTTTAGAGCATTGAGGTCTTGAGAGAGCATGGACAAGTCGGACTGTGAAGGACTCTCATCGTCCTCTGGGTCTGGAGACTCCTGCATCATCTCCTCTATCTCCTCAATCACCTGTACAAAAAACAACAGAGGTGGGCGGATCAATCCAAATATCAATAGTATTGATACCAACGCTGGTATTGGTATGGGGGTAGAAACAAAATGTCTAAATTAAGCATGTAGTCCACTAAATTGTGTTAAAAAATAATTCATTTTGAAAATGAAAAAACGTTTATCCTCACCTCCCATTACAACTAGCACCATGCTAAAGGCTTCATACATTCCCTCACAGAAAACATTATTGCTAGTTCACGTAAACATAGGCTGAAATCAGAGTCCTACGGTCCCCAATCATGGGGATAAGGTGAGCGATTTCAAGAAAAAGCAGCAGAACCCAGTGTGTGTTTACATGACCAAAACGATTGGAACAACTGTTCTGATCTATATTGACATGATGATTTTTTATTCTAGTGACGAAAACGTTTTCCCTACTCTGTCACGTAAAAATAACGCTGCTTTGACATCCATGTTATGGTGCCAATATCCAAATCTCTGCAGCGAAATAAAAGTGCTCCTCCTTATTCATATGAATTTGGTGCATCTCTAAGAAAAACAAACAAAATCAAAATCATAGGGCAATGCTTTCACTTTGAAATGGTGTTACATTTCTGTGAGTTAAGACATCTTAATACACAAATAAGCTGTTTATTCACCTTTTTGAGAGCAAAATATAAAGTCTATCACTCCATTGTACCTGCATGATGGATGCGAAAAAAACCCTGAGCTACAGGATAGCATGTCTTTTGAACATTATTGTCCCAAAGCCATGATTGCTAAGTGAATCTATTGGAAACACATCTTTAGCCAAATGTGACTGCGTTGAGGATTTCAGTGCATCTTTGTAAGTTGGATAGATAGACTGTGTTTTCTGCTCTTCATAAGATGCTAAATATGTCAATTCTACTGAGGCACAATTATCCACATCAAAGTTTCTTTAACATCTGCCAAAAGCACAACACTGCTGTGCTCAGGTGTGAATGTTTTACCTGCTCGGCTGTGAAAAGCGGCTCGTCGTTGATGCACGAGACGATGATTGAGTGCATGTCCATCTGCTCCCTCAGCTCCTCATCGTCAGACAGATCTAAAGATTGGTTATCCAACTTCTGTCCCAGGGGAAAGAAGCGAGGGCAGAGATTGAGAGACAGATAGGAAACTTGGATGAGACAACAAACAGGTGGTTAAGTAGATTGAAGGCAGAGGGTTCAAACTGATTACCGATCTGTGCACTTCACTTTTAGAAATGTATATCTACTGTGTTATAAACATCGGACATGACATTGGACCGTGTTTGCCTCTGCGGTACCTCGTGTTCGGTGAGGTTGAGGGAAGGCAGGTGTAAGGAGCGAGTGTGCGATGTCTTCCAGTCCACCGGCATCACATTGCCGTAGTTATCCGTCAGTGCGTTCCACACCCTGGAGCAAAGACAAGCATCCGTGACGCAGTTAGGATTGGGTATTATGAGAAATAAAGAGAAGTAGTGAGCAAAACAGAGAAGGACGGGTGAAAAGTAGTTTTATCTGTACACAGGACAGATAGCGTCCTTCTCTTTTTAGTATGACACATGATTACTTGGCACTTTTTGTGTCCTGTTCTCTGACCACCCCCTCACCACTTCAACATGTTCTTGCTGCTGAATCACACCGAAGCCGCTGATAAATGCGACAGCTCTAACAAACACGTCATTTGCCCAGGGTCTGCTGAAATGTGACGAACCATTGGTTAAACTGTTGGTTCTCCAAATATTTTCAGAATTTTTACTATTAGAGCTCTTTCTGAGTGTGTGACTAACACTGGGTGATTTGGGGGGGGGGGGGGGTTTACAGTGACACCAACAGTCTGTTGAATGTTTACAATACTGTGCAGCATTCGAGTTTGGCAGACAACTTAGCAGAGACGAACAGATGGTGGCACGGAGTCTGTTCAACACAACAAGTTACTGTTAAACACAAATCCAGCATCATGCGTAAAAACATATTTGTTAACAGACTGTCAGCAGGCTCGGAGGATTCTTGTGAAATGGATAAAGGTTAGGTTCAATTATATAATTACTGCGGGAAACTACTTTCATCTAGTCCCCCATGGGGTACTTTTGCGTGTTTTTTTTTTAAACTCTAGGACAGAAAATCAAATCAGTTCAGGGTTTAAACTCAAGTGTGCATGCATGAGGTTCATTTTTTCCCCTCCTCTTTTGGCTCTGCATGTGCGAGCACAAAGAGGATGGATGCTGTGAACCCATGTGTCACAATGGCTCTGCATTGTCATAGCCTCTTGCTCATCCTCGGAAACACAAACACACAGACACACACAGGCAAATGTTTATATAACATGCACATTTCTCCCTGAAGTGCTCATGCACAGCTTGGGAAGCGTGGGGCTGTTGGGTCGTTCTAAATAGGGCAAAGGCTGGCAAGGAACTATTTTTTGTGCCTTGAGCACTGACGCCGTCTCTGCCACGTGAGCGTGTGCCAAAACGCACCATTAGCTTCAGTTTCACCGAGTGCATTTGCATTTTAAAAACAAGCCTGGTTGTTATTTCAATGGAAATTTTCGATCGGTTTGTTTTTACCTCAGTGCTGAGGAAATTTGCCCGGATTACTTTAAGAATACGTATATGCTTGCAGGGGTACAAATATATATAATTTTTTTACCCACTTTGTTTCAAGCACACACACATTTGTCATCCCACAGTTCGTCTCAGGCATGGTTTTGCCAGAGAACTCGTTAAGCGTCTAGGCACGTCCCGCAAAAGTGCAGTCATCCAGAAAAGACTCTCACCGAGTCTGGCACTGCTCTTTAGGCTTGACTAGGCTGCTGTCCAATTATTACGTTCCCCGCTTCCTGTTTCTTTACCTACAACAACCATAAATGTTTTCTTTCCGCTGTCATGCCAGCTTCCCCACAGGATTCCACTGATCATTAAGTGAGACAGACTGCTACTTCTTTTTGCTGTGACAAGCTCTCTGATGTGCATAACTGTCTGTGTGTTGCACTGAAGTGGAAAAAAAGAAAGAAAAGGATAAAAATCAAAACTGGGTGCTCAAGCAGAGTTTTGTATAAGTCTACGCACAATCCTCTGGACCCTCTGTCTGTGTCAAAAACTGTTAGAAAAGGTTTATGGAGGCTTTTGAATCTTAGGAAAGTTGTTCTGAATGGGTCACACATCCACCACTGTTTCCTGAGAAAAAGCAAACTCTGATGCCTCTAATTATAAGGAGGGGGACCTGTACAACCTGCAAATCCAATTTTAAAACTTCTTAGTGGGTACGTCTCACTCCAAGTAACTTTTGGACAAGTTGATCACAAGGGTACGGCAACCTTTACAGCCTTAACTGTGTGCTACTATTTTGTGTGTCTAAAAAAAGACATGATAAGTACACTTATGTTTGTGTGTTATCAATTTATCCTGTGTTCCGCTATAATTCCTCTATAAAAGCAGAAATCCATGGCTAACCTCTGTTCTGTTCATGTCAGCAGTAGGAAAGCTTCCCCGCATCGTGTGCTTGCATCTTACAGTGCCACAGTGTTGAAATATTAGTTACAAAAGGGAGGAGGAGAGTGACTCATGCAGTCAAGACAGCTTAGTAGTTAAAGTGACAACTACACTGGCTGCAGGGCTGATGTGACTTGCCGCTTTGAATTAATAGAAGGTTTTCATGTAAATGTGTGTGTGTCTGTGAGATACAACATAAACTAAGTACCTCCATGTGGAATTTATAATAAATAAATAAATAGAAAACATTTTAGTGATAAAAACCACTGAGTGACCTTGACATCACCCACTTGGGTTCCTGGACACCCATTTTGAATCCTCCTTTAAAGTTTAGAATTTTGGAACCATCAGTGACAATCTAGGGATATTAAGCACACCCAAACAACAATCGTCAAACACAAGACAGATGCTCCAGAATCATGTGGCTTATGCATAAGCTATTTCAGCCTAAACAGAACCATAACTTATAAAAAAAATGACCACTATACAAGACAATATAAGAAGGTATCTATCCAGCAAATGAGGGAAATATTTACTCAGGTACAAAAAGTACTGCAGTTAGAAGTGGGATGGTTTTTCCTGTCTTTCTGTCTGCTCCCATTAGAAAGAATGCAGGCTTAAGGCAATTTCACACCTGGCTATGTAGAGTCCACGGTGAGACCAGATGTTGAAGTCAATAGAAGGTTTTGATCAATTTTTATTTCATACCCAGTTATTTCATTTACCATGACATTTTGTGGATTTTCTTCTTTTTGTTACCCATCCCACTGTTTTTAAACATTAATCTAGTGCAAGGTGCATGTGGCACAGCAGATAATATATAATAAATAAATACTGATAAGCCACCATAAGTGAAGGAGGCTGACATCAGGGTAGCAATAAAATCTATGAATGCTTGTCTCTGTATCCAGAAAGAGGAAACATCATGAAAGCCAAAAGCAGAAACTCTTTTGTGTCGTGTGAGAAAGGCAATTTGAAAACAGGAGGAGACAGAGTATTTGCACAGGGGTCAACAACTATTCAGTTATTCCCAAATGTACAATTTAAGGATCACTAGTTTTATGGCCAACATCAAGCAGTCCAGCATGAAAACCAGCACTGTTAACGTGGCACGTTAACACGTCCTCCACGCATAAATAGCTCTTGATTCCTTCTTTAGATAGCAAAATTTTTTTGTATTTGTTGCTTGTAAAATGCTATTCCTTCTTAAAGACCAACTTAACGAGTCAAGCTGTGACAGATAATGGGTTTAACACGTTCAGTTATGTGTTATCGTAAGTGTATTCTGGCTAAATATTGCATAGCACTGATTGAAGCTAGCTAAGATTCCCATAGTGCCAATGTAAGGTTAGCCTGGAGAGGCTAAAGTGGTTAGCTAGCCGGGAGATTAAAAGTTAGCGTTAAGAAAACTGGCAATAAAAAAAAAAAAATCACACTCACTCGTCGTCTTTCAAGTAATTATCCTCGGTGATAGGTTTAATGGGAGCTATGTTTTCCGTCGTAGTGTTGTAGTTTCGGAAACACACTGTGAGCTTCTCGTCGAAGTCGTGGACAAGGTCCTCCATCGACTTGAAGCTGCAGATCTCCCCAGAGAAACTGTTGTCCAGATCCGAGAAATCGTCTAGGCCCGACGAATCGCCCACGTTTGAGTTCAGCTTGTCTAGTGGGTCGACCACGTCCGAGGACGGCTTGAATTCGTTAAAGTCCTGCCAGTCCTCATCAAAGTGGGCTAACGGCGCCGCCATGACTGCCGTGGATTCTCGGTTCAGTTAGAACCGTCGATGTTCTCTCTGCTTTCGGCTTTGACTCTCGACCAGACTGCGAGAAGGAGACACAGAGGAGAAGCGGGGTGGGCGGACCGAGCCGCGTGACGTCGCGGCGACGTCCCTCCCCTTTTCCATGGAGCAAAACAAACACGGCAGGTGTCGTGCCAAAAAGTGATCCATGTGTCGAAAAATTAGGTTTCCGGTGTTTCTATGTTGTTTTCTTGAGTTATATCTTGTTTGTATGTACTGTTACCCTGTTGTTTTAAATACCGTCTGCTTTTAGGCTGAGAACTACCACATGAGTTCGTTCTGTGACTGCATGGCAATAAAGAATCTTTGTATCTACAAAAACTAATTGCAGCTTTTACCTTGTGACAGGAATGATCTCATGAGAATATGTTTGACAGATTACTGGACAAGAAGTCATTTATAACAGATCACTTTTTGGCATGTGATCATTGGAGTCTTTACTATGGCCAGTACTCCGACGACATAATCATCAAATCATTTTAGCAACCCCGATAATCTTTCATCCATCTGCACAAAACATATCATATATATCATAATATATATATATATATCTTGTTAAAACCCAATGTATTTTTTAAAATCTGAGTAAATGACATGTAAACAAGTAAATGTCATGTCAATGACTACTTTCTCGCCTGTTATTGTGGGACAAATGCCATTTGTAGTTCGAAATTAACCAGCAGGGGGCGAAAGGGGCCAAAGGATCCAGTTTTTTTAAGCTCCTAACTGTAAATATTCAGGTATTATATATGGAAGCCTTTTTCCGCCTCTGAAAAAAGGAAAAGAATAAAACAAATGCAGTTTGAAAGTCAATATTTTGGGTTTGCGTTTGTATCTCGAAATTTGGACATTCTGACATAGGTAACTCAAAATTGAGAGACAATAATGTGGCATTTCAACTTAGCTCTGGATGGCAATTGTATTTATGTATCTATTTTTATTTTTATTTTTATTTTTTTTACTTTTTGCTAAGGTGAAAACAAGCTTCCGTAATTATGAAAGAATTGCATGTCTCAATATAGACCCGATATTTCAAATTCCAATTCAAAGGTGCTTTATTAGCATGAAAGTCTCTAACACAATATTGCCAAAAAAGTCAAAGTACAATTTAACAAAATGATCACAATTTATTTAATGAAAATGTATTTAACGAGATGTTCCCCTTTTCATAACCGGTGTTTATTGTCAGTCATTGTGACCTGTTTATTTTTTTTTCCCCTTTTTTGAATTTCAGCAGCTATGCCAATAGTTTTCATATTGCTTTTAGTTTAAAATAATAATTTCACTTGGACTTGCACTTAAATGTTGAGCACTGTGGGCTCACATAAAATATTGTAGTTTGAGCCCACTCCACGTGTACTTATTACTACTCAAAATAGCCATCTTTGTATTGAAATGGCCAACAACACCTAACTTAAATTATTCTAATTATTCTATTGTCTCCTCATGTTGATATCAAAGGTAGCCTCCTCCCAGAAGGTCTGACTCCAAACATTCTTTCATGACCTTTCAGAAATCACTGAAGACAAATAAAATACAATCCTGTTTCCAAAAAGTTGGAATGCTTTGTAAACTATAGCCATAGAAAAAGTAATGGTTGAATTGATTGGTACAGAATTGAAATTATTGATCTGATAGTACAAAGAAAATGAAGAAACACAAGTATTGCCTTTTTTAATGCATGCTCACTTTGAATTTGATAACAGTGAAATAAATCTGCTTACGACTCGTCACACTAGAGGTCAGTAATGTCATGGAGTCTCGGTATGAGGGTGTAAAAAGAGGAGAGGCTGCTTCAATGCACATAGGATGGGACCTTGGCGAAGGCACCACAAATACTTAATGATATGCACAGATAACGGGAGCAGCGCACCTTGATTATTTCAGCAGGACTATGTTAAACCACACATTGACACAGAACTATTTAGCAATTGAAATGAAGCAAATATGGAGAAGCTCTGTTTTCATTATACACAACAAATTTTAAAAGAGTGAAGGTGTCCCCGTCTCAGCATGATTCAAATTCAGAATGAGTACATGTATAATTTCGAAGTCACATTTCTATTATTCATTTATTTTGAAATTTAAATTATTTTCATTCCTTGTGTTCCATTTATTCTAGTATTTTATTTACAGTGTGCCAACTCTCTTGGAAACAGAGACCTTCACGAATGCTTTGGCACATTGGTGACTTCGGGGTCGAGTTGTGCCGAGCTGTTTAAGGATGGGAGAGTAGCAGAGTGGATTTCTAAGCATCTCACAGGTTCCTAAGTTTCCTGCCCCACCAAACGGCGATGGACCATTCTTATTGTTTTGTTTTTTTTTCAAAACCCTGAATGCTTTATTGAAAATATGCATACATAACACTTTCCCTACACAACAATACAAAACAGTACAATCACTTTTGTAAATAACACATTGAACGTAAATCCACACATTTCCCCTTCCCGCCCAAACCCAAGGAACTTAGAGATGCTACTGTAAGCCCTTAGTATCCCCCACCCACCACCTCTACCTCTGAGAAATAAGACAGTTAAATCAGAAACAAGTCCCTTGGTAAACCCAAGACAAAAGAACAGAGCAGACACCAGGTTGCATACAGACATAGCATTTGCCACCAGCAGGTGAACGATGGGTTTTACTGGAACTCTTATTCGGGGTCTTGGTGTGTACCGTTTGTCTCAAGTCTTCTGAAATGATGCAGGGTGTGGAAGAGGAGTCCATTCTATGGTCTAGGAGTCAAGATAGAGGTTTTCAATGTGTGAATATCAGATCAACACATACACAAGTGCCTCAAGTAAATTTGGCTTTGATGTGGGGTCAGAGAAGTAGCCACTGGCAATCTACAACGGCACGCCGAGAGGGATGATCGGTCGCGTACACAGACATGCGATAAAACAAGATTTTCACATGAAGGAAACTCTTTAAAGGCGAGGGGTGGATAGATCAAACCTGATTTGATTGTAGGTAACACACTTCCTACGACTCTTCTCACTCCTAGGTGCATGAGTGTTACTGTGCATATTATTTTATTTTTTGTGATAGTGGTAGAAAATATGCAACTGAATACAGATGAACAAAATATATTTAAAACATAAAAGAGTTAAAAAGGGTTATAAAGATTACAACAAAAACAAAAAGGACTCCAAATGTCTGGTTATACTTTAATATGATCATACAGAGAAAGAGATCAACCAAAAAAATGATATATGAACAACAAAAAAAAGGAAAAAAAAAATAAGTAACAAAAAAGTCCAATAAAAACAGACAGAAAAGCACTGTTTTGAAACATTTCACTGTATATCAGTCTGTAGCAAATAGTCATTACATACCCTCGAAAAGGGAGGAAGAAAGCTTTGAATGGTGCACTGACCACTGAATAACTTGGCTAGAGAGTGAAGTGGGGTGCGGGGGTTAATGCTGAATTCTCTCTAAGCTCGACAGCGGTACCCTCGAGAAGAGGCTGCTACGCCTTTTGAGAATGAGGGCGAGCTTTCAAAAAGTCAAAGACAAGCCACTGCTTTTTAGATGCATAGAGGCATAGTAAGGGCTTGCTTCCTTTAAGCAATCTCCTATGTAGGTTACGTCTTCACCAATGTAACATTTTAGGCTGGGAACTTCATGGATTTATGCCATTGCTGTATGTGCAAGAGAGCAGAAAAGACTACTCAAAGTGCAGTTTGGGGGAGGGGGGGTGCTGCCGTACATAGTGAAGGTTTGTGTGCAACTGTATAAACAGGAAGGCAGTCTGTGTGCGTTCCTAGGATTGCAACAACACTCCCTAACTGTGCGCTCGAAGCGTGGATCTGGGTACTGGTGCCTCTCCTCTCTGGGGCTGTCCTACTACACGTCCATTAATTACAATCATTAACTTCTCATAAGAAATTACTCTTTGCTAATAACAACACTTTACAGCTTTTTGGAAACATGTCTCGCTCGAATTGCTCTTTTGAAATTTCCTTTTCCTCCCCAAACCCACAAAAAGCAGATGTCACTGGTTCAGTGTCGCTTAAATGCCACGTGGTAGGGAGAAAAATAAAAGAGAAAAAAAAAATCTGAATGTAAAAATTAAAGCCCCAGATTAAAAAAAACAAAACAAACAAAATGACTTTCTTTTACAAAATGGCTCTCAAGTATTCTTTGTTCCACAGATAGAGGTCCCTATGGGGCTTTGGATAACTCAGAACCGGTTTTAAAATCCTCTTTACAATTTTAACATGGGATTAGGAGAATTGGAGAGAGGGTGGGGGTGGGGGATTATCTGCTGGTGCGAATTGAACACACATGCATGCACGCGCGCACACACACACACACACACACACACAAAGCACACGCCAATTAAATCTGCACTCAGTAACGTCAGCTCTCATACTAATGTGTGCATGCATAATCGCTCATTCACTCTCACACTCACACAGAGGAGGAACAGCAGTCACTGATGTGCATTAAAAGTTGCACTTTTCACATCTGAAAGCATGTCTCTTGAGAAAGGTCAAAGTGTATGTCTTGATAGTGGAAACGCCACCTTATCAACAACGAAAGACCCACCCCTCCCTTCTCCCAGATGATATGTGAACTGTGAGTTCCTCTGTCCTCCTCTTAGGCAGATGTAATGGAGTTGTGCGGTAGCTAGCTCGACAGACTGTGTGTGTGTGTGTGTGTGTGTGTGTGTGTGTGTGTGTACTGTCAGTTGGAAACAGAACAGCAACTGTCCTTTAGCAGTTAAATTAAGGAATAAAAAGATTTTATTTTCCTAATGTTGAGAAACAAAAAGTGGAATCTTCACACTAAAGCTTTCCAAGGGCACTACTTGCTAAGATTCACCTCTTAAATGAGAATAAACCCTATGACTATCATAAAAAAATCCAACATTTAGCATAGCCTTTTTTTTTGTCTGTGTTTCAGCTGGTCAGTCAATGTTTCCACTGTGGACTTTCAGCCTTTGTCCAAAAGATTGAATGTTAATATAGCAAGAAAGAGGGGGAGAGGAAAACATACATACAGAATAGTTGCTATATCCCACCTCTATGCACCATCCTCCCCCAGCAAGACCCCACCCCAAGTCCATGGAGACATTATACAGGTAACGTGAGAGACAGACAGGCACACAGATGTAGTCCAGTGAGCAGACGGCTGATCTGCGGTGTCTGTCTGGAGGCATCACAGGGACTTGATGTGCTCCAAGCTCCAGGTGGAGGTGGGTTTCCTGGGAAACTTGTGAGGACCTGGCATGGCTGGTGACCACGCAAGGACATGGAGGAAGAAGGGTTTGCTTGGAAGAGGAGAACAGCCATTACAGCTCTCCAGGGAGTATCCCGCTGGGCGCCGACTCATTTATCAGGCCTTTAGGTCAGAATTGGATTTCGGATGAAGACGAGTTTTCGGTCAGTCTTCACACTCGCTATTTTTTTCTAGGCCAGTGAGGAGACAATTTTCTTCCGTATGTTTTCTCTTTTTTTGTTGGTTATTCTTCTCTTGCAATATGTGGATGCTGGGTTTTCTTCGCCCATGAATATTGTGTTTTACTGTGGGATGTTGTTTGTTGTTAGAGACACGGTTTCTGCTCTATTAGTGACCATCAACTGTCCATGTGACTGCAGTTTTCTGAGAAGGAAATAAACATTTAGTAGATCAAAATGGTGATTTGAGGAGAATTTTAGCATAAATCAACATGAACAAAAACAAAAACAAAATAAAATCCTGTTATAACCAACAGTTATAACTACCGTTGAGCCCATCTGCCTCTTGTGATTCGAGGAAGGGTGCAGGGCCCCAGATGCGTACTGTGCCGTCATCGGAGGCAGAAGCCATGAGGCTTGGGATGGCCGGGTTCCAGCTCACACAGTTAACGGTGCGCGTGTGGCCTGTGAGCTCAGCGATAGGAAGTTCACCACGCCGATGCCAGATGTATACTTTGTGGTCTGTGGCAACAGATAAAGAAAGCAATAAAACAGGTGGAAGAAAACAGGGTTCGAATTGTAGGGGAATTAATGTAAAAGACAACACCGATCGGAATTTAGAAAGTTTAAAGAAACTGAATGAAAGGAAGAAACATTTCACCATATTTCACAAGGAAATATGGGGAAAGGGTGCAGAGGAATGAAATACAGGAAAGGATCTGGGCTGGCTGGGAATTGGCTGCTAAGGGCTTTAACCATCCTAATTAAGGCATTTAAGTTACTTTTCACAAATTAGTCACTACTATAATGGTGATCAGAAGTCATGCAGAGCTACACGCAGAAAGGACACTGGACCAGAAAACATTACACTGAAAGAAGACTCATACAAACATAGTGAAAACGTGGCCATTTATTCCCACAGCACTCTGACTGTACCTTCGCTGCCACTGGCAATGAAGTCTTCGTTGTGTCCTCCAAAGCAGGAGTGGATTGTGTAGAAGCCCTGGGTAACACCTTGGTACTTCCTTACCAGCACCCGGTCCTGAAGGTCCCACAGGTGCACTCCCTACAAAAAGGTGTAGACCAACAGACTGTAACTACTGAAGAATACTTTACACAGTTTAGCAAAACAAAGCAGCCATGCATTTTAGCAGGACTGATGCTGTAAAGAGCCTGAATTGATCAGTAGCTTACCTGAGTTGCTACATTTAACAAAGCTAATCTTCCGTTCTTTGAAACAGTAAAAGACATGATAGGGTGGTCCTCCTGAACTCTGTAAAGGACATGTGAACAAGACAGCCTGTCAGGCACTGTGATGTGTGATGTAACTGATAAGTATAACGTGATATTTTAGAGCAAATACTACAGACAGCTGTAGAGTTCCTAAAATTCGGGAAGAGTTTGTTGTGGTATTCATCCGTTTTAAAGTGAAACCATAGCTATAAAAGGAGCACTGCTCGGCATCAGAAGAGATCAACTCCAGCAACTACCATGATTAGCGATTCATTACACCTGGATTAGCCCCTTGAGAAAAATGGCACATGTCAACAATATTTCATGTAGGTATACAACAGTGCAGGGGTGAGGAGTGCTGACACATACATGTTTCTGTCCGTAAGGTCCTCAAAGTTGTATCCCCGGATACGCTGGTGGGTGTCTGAGGCCAGCACTATCCTGCCATCGTTCAGGCACCACAGGCACTGCACTCTCACACCCTCCCAGGAGTCTAACAAGTTGCCATCCAGGTCCTGAAATACACACATCAGAGAAGAGAAACACTGAAACAGCATAGTATGGCAATCATACTAAACTCTTACTCCCATTGGATGCTTACGAGGGGAAGCACTTGTTGTTTGTTTGTTGTTTCTCTGTTGTGAAGTGGTTTAAGTGGTTTCTGTCATATTTCAGGCCTGCTTCCAGGACAAAATGACCGATTGTGAAACAGAAGCTAGTGGGGTTGATCAGCTTATGAGGGGAAACCTTTGGGAAAAATCCCAAACTTATTCCAATGGTCAAACCACATCTTTATTCATATATATCAAGGTGTCAAAACTCTTCATTAAAAGGTACAGGGAACCACCCTGGGAGGGGAAAGACCTGCTTAGTCACAAAGCACACACAGATAGCTGTAGATCAACTGTGAAAAACATATTTTTATGGGCTCTTTCAGTAAGTTGGATAGAAAAATCACAATACTGAAAGAGCCTATGATTGTTTGAAAACCTGATTAAGGTCATCCCAGCATTTCAAAAGACGTTTAACAGCTGCTAACACAACCAAATCTCTTTTCCTTTTCTCTCTCTTCCCCAGCACGCCATTATGAAAACATGCCAGGAATTCAGCACTGATTAACAGAAGCAATGATAACAAGATAAGATATGCTTTATTTAGCACCAAACGTGGAAAAATTGTTACAGTAGTTAAAACTTAAGTTAAATTCAACAAAAATATAACAAAATAGCTGAGATGACTAATTAATTATTTTCAAGAAAAAAAAAAAAAGGTGAAAAATTTGACGAAAGCACACAAACTAAAAACAACTGTGCATTAGACATAGAGAGAGAATAAAAAAATAATTAACTTACACACTGATAAAACTGTCCCCTTTGTCCTCCAGTGACAAAGCGCTTGCCATCAGGGTTCCAGGCCACGCTGGTCAGACTATCTTCATGGGACTGGGACATTTTGGTCCGCAGCTCCCCCGTCTGGTGAAGAGGGGGGATTGACAGACCGAGTGCAAATCAAGAGGAGAGAAAATGGGGGAAGGGAGACAGCGAGAAGAAATATTAAGCAAGAGTGGGGGAGGGTTGAGTAACAGGAAAGGAAACAGAAGGGGATCCGTGAAGCGGAGAGGTCACTGAGTACACACAGCACATTACAGAGTATCTAAGGCAGGTTATCCAGCACACGTTTCCTCATTTTGAAAAAGAAAGATTTTGAGATTCACCAATGTATGCTTTTCTACACAACTGTACTCTGTTCTCTGCTGTTTGAAGAGGTAATATAGCATTAAAGTTAACAAGTGAAGCCACCGTGCATCAACCTTACCTGAACATTCCAGAGCCAGAGCTCGGAGCAGTCATCCGGTCCGCAGGCGATCAGGTAGGTGTCATCGGGACTCCAGGCTAAGTAGGAGACGCCGTATGCATGACCCTCCAGGGTTCGCAGCAGCTTCAGCTGGTGGGTCTCCTACACAGATAGTAAGAGGACAAAGAAAAACCCTGAGACACAATATGGACTGGGCCCTTATTTGTGGAAATTAAAAAAACAACAACAACAAAAAAAAAAAACAAATTGTCAAGAGATTTTAAAGTCTGAAATTAAAATACTAATAAAAAACCCCAAAACTTACTGGGTCCACTTGCCAAATTATGACAGTAGTGTCTTTGGAGCCAGTGGCTAGCTTGGTGCCATCATTTGAGAATTTGCAGAACCACACCTCATTACAATGCTCAGTCAGAATCTGTTGAGTGTAACATGGGAACTGCTTCCTGTAACACACACACACACACACCCACACACAAGATGAAAAAGTTAAAATCTTAATTCAGTCATCCATTTAACCCAGGTCCAGGTGGCCGGGGCAGCCGTCTAAGCCTTAATCACCTCGGTTGTCTCCTTTCACTGCACAGAGGCAGCAGCTCTACTTTGAGCCCCTCATGCAAAGCAGAGCTCCCACCAGCTCTACAGCCCACCTAAAAGAAAAACACTTGGCTTGTTGCCCATCACTTTGTAGCTAACAGTTGGTATCGCTAATCCTTACACTTGTAAGGACACCTTTTGAAAGAATCTTGGTTCTGTTCCTTGTATTCTTAATCCTTTAGTTGCTACCCACAGCTGGTGCCCACTGGTGAGGGTAGGATCTACCAGAAAGTCATCAGCTTTGGGCTAAGCCCTCTCTTCACCACACAAAGCAGTCACAGTGCCCAGATCACTAGTTTCTGATTGATCTTTCTATCCATTCCACCCTTGCCCCACTCATGAAGAAGCCTGCAAAGTTCTTGAACTCTTCTCTACTAAATGGAGCGAGTCCCCTAAAGGATTTGGTCATATGCATTTTCGCAGGTCCATAATATGCATGTAGATTTATGGGGAAAACTCCAACACACCCTGTACTATCCCCTGAGATCGACAGTTGGCCCAGTTTCCATATTCTTCTTTCCGAACCGGAGTTTGAACTAATGCTTAGACTCTCCTGGCCAGCACCACTGCACTGAACTGTGATCCTCTGAAGATGTAACACACCCACTGCTCGCCCTTTATAAAGAGGTCAATCCTCAGTCTGCCAATCCAAAGGCACTGTTGGTGACTTTTGTGCATTGTTCCAAGGGTGTGTGAACAAAGACAGAGCAACCAGAGCCTTAAAGAACTTGAATTTCATCTTCCCTTCATTGTGTCAGTTAAAACAATCGATTTTAGATGAGCCACAGCAGTAAAACCACTGACCGGTTGTGAACAACAGTGATTATCTGCTGGAAAATCCTGGATTTATCCTGGATATTGCTTTGACATGTACCATCTACTTAAACATTGGTGCACACTAAACACCCCACTCCCTCAACCTATCAACTTCACCCTATCTCACATTACAAAAGACTTAAAGGATCCTTTGCCAGTGTCAACGTTCCAGACACCAGAGGACACCCCCAGAGGCTGCATGTCCATTCCCTGATGAGCTACAGGTGTTTGGGACATTACAATACACAGCAAATAAATAGGAGAGAGAAAATGCGACAGGTTAAAATATACGAAGCATCAAGGTACAAAAGAAAAGAAGTAGTGGAGACATAGTAGTGGAGTATGTCATTAAATCAGCTGACTTCCACTCCAAAAACAACATTTAGAATCACAAGGAGCTCCAACATTTTGGTTTTATAACAACAAGAGTAAAATATTACAGTTTTATAATTTAGCAAAGTCTGGCGTCTCGGAGACAGTGCAACATGCTAGCTTTGCAGTACCAACCTGCTGCAGACGTGATCAAGGAGGAGAGAGACCGAGTCCAGGTTATTGTCCAGCTTGGTGTTATGATAAAGGCAGCGGTCCCTCTGCAGCTCCACTGCTTGCCGGAGCAGGGTGTGCAGTCGACGAGGGGGCAGCATCACAGAAGGAGGCAGGTATGCTACAAATAGAGAGGAAAAAACGGATCATAGAGATTCACAGCTGTACATGGAATATGCCCCCACACACACACACACACACACACACACAAAAATAAGACAACATCTGTTAGCTGTACAGGGTCAGTTATGGAAATGCCTCCTCACTTTGTAGTTTATCCAGCAGCCTGCAGCGTGAAGCCGTGCCCTTGCCCTCCCACTCTGCCTTGGCCCTAAGATCCTCAGCATGGCTACACATTAGGTACCTGAAACAACATACAAGAACGCAGTTTAAGCAAAAAACACACTGAGAGGACATCATAACATCCATGAAGGATTATTACCACTTTAAAAAGACATCTTATCACCAGGAAGTAAACAGGAACTTAAAATAGTGATAAGAATGGCCGTAAACTACAACCATTGACAACTAAATACAGATTTTAACTTAGACTAAATTTAGCAAACTTTCTGATGTGGTAAATAAAGCATCCTGAAGGGTCTAAGATGAACTTGTTACATTCAGGTATTTGATATTTTTTAAAAAAAAGAGCTGACTAACATTTGCAGATCAAGCAAAAAGATCCATGATTGTTTTATTACTGGAGATAAAACAGTAAGCGTGTCAAGACCTGCACTGTGAAAATTACTACTAAAATCATTTACCATATAGACGTTTTACAGTGAATTCAACAGCTTAAGCTTCATTAATTATCATAATGTAAGACAATTTAATATTCCCTTAATTATTAGCAAACAATATTTATACAGGTGCAGATTTTGGTACAAGTAAATCACCAAACAGGCGTACCATTAGCATCTACAGGACTCTCCAATAGCTATATGGGTGGTTAGTAGGTGTGTATTTGTGCAGACAGGGTGAACATCCTGATGATGGCTATAAGCCAGAGGTAACATTAAACAGTACCCGCTGAGTACGTGGATGCGATCTGTGTTGTACTTGAGCGGCGTCAGCTCTCCCCGGAGGACCTGCAAAGCCTCCAAGACTTTTCCGTCCTCCAGGTACTCAAGGTACTTCTGCTGCAGCAGCAGGAACTTCATACGCTGAGTAGAAAGAAGAGAAGCACAGGTATAAAGAAGGTAATCTATAAACACCAAAAACATACAGGAGGAAGAAATAAATAGTAAAGAACAGCAGCAACAGTACTCAATTCCAAACGTTCAATGCACCAAGTCTCCCATAGCTGCAAATATCAAAACAAACAAGGCTGGCGCCAGCTAACAAAGCCTTCATTCTAATTTTGGGAAAAGGTTCAAACATCAAACATTAAAGAGAATATATAATTGCATGATAGGATGCATCAATAAATGCATTACCCAGCAAGCAAAGATTTCTCAGGAAGAAAACATGACTGCCAGAGCCAGAAACCCCATCCAGTTTTTATAACTGAAAATAAGTTAGATTAAAAATATGAAACTATCTATAATAATAAATGAATAAAGACTCGCACAGAGGTGTTCCAAACTACAATAATATGTGTTCTGTGTTGCAAAGTACTTTTTAGGAATCTCATGTAGCTAAAGCCACATTATCACCCAAGAGCAGATGTCCCCATCCCATAGTAACATTCTTATCATAATATACAGATGAAAAAACAAACAAACTCATTTAGATATTAACATATACTGAAAATATCAGAAAAATACGCCAACAAAAATAAGATGTTTCCTGACCTTGTCCAGCAATGGCATAAATTCTTATTAGCTCTTTATAACATTTTACAATCAAAGTCAAAAATAAGTGGCACCGATATATGCATCTGCACAGTGAAAATATGGAATACTAATAAATAAAATAAAAGAAACGGCACAACAACAGATCTCTGTTCAAACCTTTTGGACTCAGATTGTAACATTTAACACTTATATGCTTCCCTCCATAACAGAAATGCATCTGCGTGACTACACCTTCAAAGAGGAAGCAATACTCATACACCTTGAAATACTTGGCAACATACATCATACTGGATTTCTAGCTGAGGAATAAGAAAGGCCTTTTGTGTGCTTCACCCTATCAAGCAATTATGCATTCTTTTTACTGAGTGACGTTTAAAGCTCACCTGGTTATCATTTATTGTTGTTTTGAATTACGTGGATAATGCCTTCAAGCTGAAACATGTTTCTTTTTTGTACCACAACAATGAAAACCATTTATCAGAGTGTACTGGCATTCTGTTTGTAAGGAGAAAATAAAAGAATGACAAATAAGCTTAAACTACTGCTTTGACACTGACAGGGAGTGATTTTAACCATATATATCAAGACAGCTAGTTTGCATAACTTTATCATAAAAAAGGATAAAGTACCACATTTTAAGGAAGCAAAAAAAACTAAACATTCCCATTTAGGATATATGACACTGATACAATAAAACTCAAATTAGTGGTAGAATATAATTTAAAAAAAAATCAATTTGTCATTATTAGAATATATTTGCAAATATGCAGAGCACATATGGTAATATTAACATCACCATTTCTTTTATAGTGTTTACACATTGCTGCAGTTTAGCGATGTCATGCGATGCGGTGTTAAGCGCCTCCATCCTATCTCAGGTATGCAAGTACAGCAAGCACACTCATATCGACTACACAAAATCCACCCACATAACTCTGTAAATAAAGAGGGCAGAAACACACATCTCAGAGTTCTCCCCCTTAGGCCCGTGACACGAGCAAACTGTGCTCCAGAACTGTTGTGAATGTCATGTTGACTATGACAATGCTAATCTCAACTCAAGAACTAAAATGGCGTTATGAAAGAAAAAAAGAAAAGAAGAAAAAAAACATTAAAAAGCTACATCCATTTTCACAATAACTCAGCAGGGAATGGCTGTTAGAAACCTTATGACACAGAGCAGCAGGCACTTGACTCTGAAGTATTTTTGGAGCTCATCTTGTTGCTAATTAGCATGCTAGCTAGGGATAATTAGTCTGAGCTGAGCCTCATTACCAAACTGATACTGTAAAGTATTTACTCTCATACTAATCTTCACAGGAATAAATGTTTGTGGATCAGTGGTATTCAATATTAAAGGCCCTGATAGATGTACTTTGTACTGCAGAAATACACAACTGCAGTCTTTTCTGTTAAATACTGTAGCTGACATGGATATGTGCTCAATGTGCTGTTAAATGTATACATATTTAATTCTTTTAAACCATGTTCTGTAATGGAAATTCTTGATCTCTCATATCTGCTCCCAGTATTGACTGACCTGGCAAAAACAAAGCTGTAGTAGCAAGAATCAAACCAAAACATAGCTTTTAAATCTATTAATAATAATAATAATGATAATAATAATAATAATAATAATAGATTGCATTTATATAGCGCTTTTCGGGGCCCTCAAAGCGCTGTACAATTCCACTATTCATTAACTCTCACATTCACACACTGGTGGATTATTAGTTATAATCAATGTAAAGACACTATGTAAAAAAAACAAAACAAAAACCCAACAGCATTGCAATGTGGAGTCACACTCTGCTCAAAAACAGTATCCAGTACACTACTCTAAATCTAAATGTGGATTCGCTCCTTCTTGTGGCGCTGTCCACAACAGGAATCTGCTCTATAACTGTGTCATTCTGGAAAGTCCAGCTGTGCCTGCTAACTGACTGACTGTCATTCAGTCCAGTTCAGGTTTGGGCAAAGGGAGCTTACCACAATAGCATTGGGAGAATGCATCAATGCTCTCAGTTCGTTGAGATCATTCTCAGCCTGCACCGAAACAAAAGGAGGGTGACAGAGGGGAGAGAAAGAGGGAGAAATCGTTAGCTCAGCACTTTCCATGCATGCACAAGAAAAAAAAACAACCCAAAAACTAATTATATAAACAGTGATACAGATTTTATGGTCACCTAATCTATAAGGCTTTGACAATGCAACTGTGCAGTGATCAAAATGTAAAGGACAAATCTCAAAGTACCAGCTACTTTTACCGTTTTGTAGATAACTTTATGGAATCAAAACAAATTGCTTGTGTATTAGTCTAATTTTGACTACAGGTGCTGTAAACCAATGTAGGTTCGTTACACCAGGAGATTCATTTCTACCGGCATTAACACTTTTATGGGTCTGCTGTAAAGTGCTGGATCAAGCGCTAATAAAATAAACTGGCAATTTAAAAGCCAATTACATAAAGACGCCTTAATAAGCATTTTACTTCACCTTTAAATTTCTGTTCATTCTACTCAGCCACAGAGGGTTGTCCTGCGGGCTTCAACATTAAAAATTAAACAAGTTCATGCTGCTGGGTTTGCATAACTGTGCCGCGTACAGACTGCTGTTTGAACTCACCTATGTTACCACCTGCTGCTTTCATAAACTTAGCTTTGGTTGATAATTAATATGAGACGAGATTGATCTGAAAAGATACTGTATGTATTCTAGCTCTGCGTTTTGAAGTGAAATTTCACTGTCACATATTCCATGTTGCCCAGAATATTTCCTATTATGTAGTCACTGTAAACAAATACTAACCTTGTCCCACTCTCCTTCCATGACATGGTTGCGGAACTTGGTAGCTGAGGAGTGTTCCAGTCTGCAGCCTGATTCCTGCATCAGCAGGTCCACCGTCTGACTGCAGGGACACAGGAGGAGAGTGGAGGAGAGGAAGTTATCCAGATATATAATGATGAGACATGTGAAAAGAAAAAAAAGAAAAAAATCAAGGGCAAATGTGGTTTTCCAGCTATTAACAGTCATACCTGAAAATGTGAGCTCAGTCAGCTGACAAGTTAGCCCATCATTATGTTAAGTGACATTTTTTTAGGTAGGTTATAGACCTTTTTCCTCACTAGTCATTTATGTCATTATGCCAATACTTTATGGTGATGGCAAATAGCGTACTGGGTGACAAGACGATATTAATGTTTGTGGCCGACAGTAGGGAGAATATAATTTAATGGCTAACAATAACTGGGAGAAGCCGGTTGTGGGGCAGTTGTGTCACCCAAGCATTATTTGTGGACACCAACATGAATCAAGCTTCCACTGCGGTTGACATCACCCCCTTCGGCTCTGTCAACAGTGAACCATAACCATCTGTGCAAACACCATCCCTCTGCTAAACACACTCCACTTCCATAAAAGCTCCTGCAGAGATGTGTGTGCAAGATAATGCAAGTGAAATGGGTATGGGGGGGTGGCTGACACCTTCAGCATGATGACATCATTCTCAGGTATCAATGGAGTGGCGCAGCAGCTCTGTGTTGAGCCCGATTTCGATTGTATTTCCCTGGCTGAAATGTAGGGGCTCTGTTTCATACCAGGCAATTTCAACACCCCCCCCCCCCCAAAAAAAAAACCAAAACCCAAAAAAAAAACCTCATAGTAAACACAGCAATGTCTTTTATAATGCCTATAATGCTATACTTTCTCAGTTGAACACTAGAAATCAAACGACCCAACAGTGCAGACCACTGGCAGTTTGAAGATCACCATACACACGTTTCTTGGGAAAAAAACAAAACAAAAAAACAAACAAACCCTCATTTCTATAATTAGATTCAAACCAACGTTTCCATGTGAAACAGCTGGCAGAAAGCGCATTCCTCAGCCGCCATGAAGCCATCCGATTCTGCTCAGTTCGGGAACAAATGTCGCCCACAGTATTGACTGCTGACTTTAAATAAATACACGCTCCAATACATGCACGTCACTGTTTGTGACTGGCTGATGACACATTGCTCGGACACAGCAACAAAGACGGAAAAAATGAAGGCAGGAGAGAAGTTCTAACATTCGTGAGATAGCTGTGTAAAATGGTGCCTGATTTGATGAAATAAATAGTTCCAAGGACCCATCAAGAAATGCAAAGAGTGCACTAGGAATACTAAAATAACCAGGTCATATTTCATAACCCATACCCGTTATTACAGTGTCTTTCAGCATTACAAGACTTCTCCATGTACCTCTCTAAAAAGAAACCCCAAATGAAAAAAAACAAACGTGCTGCATTTGCAGACGAGCTACAAAAAGAAGAAAGCCA
Source organism: Haplochromis burtoni (assembly GCF_018398535.1). Classification (NCBI taxonomy): domain Eukaryota; kingdom Metazoa; phylum Chordata; class Actinopteri; order Cichliformes; family Cichlidae; genus Haplochromis; species Haplochromis burtoni. The sequence goes on from NW_024582369.1 coordinate 4,560,298, forward strand.
CCAGAGTAAAAAGCCGACGTTGAAAACCCCGTGCACTAACCTAACATTTTTCTCCGCAATTGCTTTTTGCGCAATAACCTCTCAAACGTAAAACTCACGTCGTGAACTCGATCATTCTGCTTAAGTACCTAATTAGGAAAACTGAACCGTCTCCATTTTATATAGCTGAAAAAACCACAACAAATCTGCGATCCTTGTTTTGTGTGAACAAACGTTACTAATGTTAGATGATGTAATGCCTTTTATTCACTGCGAAATCTATAACATTTATTAATAGATCGTGACGTAACTGGCATTAAAAGGCTCCTACGAGTTATGGTGAACTCGTGAAACAGCTCTATGTTGAACTATGTTTTATCTTTCCGTGAACGTTTAATATCAAGACACAACACCTTAGCGCAGGCTACCGATGCTAGCTGTTATTGTGCAAGATGGACCCCTTCTTTCTACCAACTGCCGAGCTCACAGGCTAACTACCAACCCCATCCCCCCATGTTTGTGTCTGTCAAGCGCACTAATATCGCCTTTACCAGCTGCTATTTCGCAGTTTCACATAAAATCCAAGTTATACAGATTGCACTTCTTATGTTCGATGCTAAGGTTAACTGCCTTCGCGAGTTTTTCCTCGACTGACACACTGAATAAACTTACTTCAGTCCTAGTCCGTGGAGATGTTGCCCTATTAATCGTATGACATCTTCCTCCGCCTGCGTTAGTCGTTTCTTCTTTTTCAACGAGCCGACCTCCGAACTCGAGGCCGTAGAAGCAGCCGAAGTCCCCGTGCAAGGCCCTACTGAAGATCCATTACTGGTACCGACGTTATTACCGTTATCTGTGCTGGAGAGAAGGCCATTTGAGTGAGTTCCTCCGACCGAGGAGGACTCCCCGTTTTGTGCGCTGTTTAAGCAAGAGAGCTCCGAGGATTCTTGTCCTTGTCCAGCCCCGTTTGCCTGCATACTGCTGCTGAGGTTGTTGACAACACTTCGGTTAAAGTGGATGGCAGAGGTGGCTTGAGAGTATGCACCGCGTCCTAGGACAACTCCGGAAAGGCCTGTCAAAACTGCTGAAGCCCCGGGCTCTCCTGCTCCCTCCACCGCCGAGGCTCGGTGCTTCTTCCGCGGGGGCGGCGACGCTCCGCCGGTGTCCGAGTCGGAGGAGGAGGAAGCGGAGGCCAGAGTTTCCTCACCGAGAGCGGCCGTGGTTAGAAGCCGGCGAAGCTCCGGGTGGGAAATGAAGGTTACGCTTCCAGATCTGAGGCCTCGTTGTCAGGCTTAGAGCGTACTGTCACTGTGGAAGCTCTATCAGTTAGCCCGTTTTGTTGTTGTTTCTCTCAAAACAGCTGCAGCTCTAATGGAGTCCTGACGCCCTGACGTAACCGGAAATTCCTACACTACCAGGCTTCCGGGTAGAATTATAATCCATGGGTGGTGCATGAGAACCTAGTTAGCATAATAATGATTAAAAAACAATAACATTTCATATTAAAGTTAATTTTAGTGCTCCAGAGACTTGAAGTGTAATATATCCGGAATTTTGAATTAGCGTAATGAGTAAATCTAGTGTAGCTAGTCTACTGATCACTGGCTAACACAGTGACAAAATCAGTAAATGAAAATGTGTCCTCGATATCTTCGTATCCAAGGCCTAAAGAATGGTATAAAAGTTAACTTCATCACTAAAATACTATACACGTAATCGCGTTAAGAATAAAAATAAATTAACATAAGTGTTCCCACTAAGGTCCATCTATGAGATTTAACTTAAGCTAAGACTATGGGAGACAAAAAAAAAAGTGAATCAACCGCCATGTGTTATTTGTACTGTACTAATACGCTCTTTATTAGTTTGAATAACAACATAAGCCAACTATTTTCATTTAAACCTTACAGGAAAATTAGTTGACTTCGGCTGAACAAGGGTTTATTTTCTGGTATCTTCATAAGTGATTGAATTAATGAATCACTCAGTCAGAAGACTAGTAACCAGGCCCAAATAAACGTGAACTTCCAAAGTGGATCAGTGTAAACTTGTTCTTTCAATCCCTTTAGGGTTGCCACAGCAGATCATCTGCCTTCATCTCACCCTATTTCTCCTCTATCAAATCATCCCTCGACATGTCTTCCTTGGTTACATCCATGAATCTTCTCTGTGGGCTTCCTCTTTTGCTCGAGGCCTGGAAGCTCAATATTTAACACCCTTTGTACAGTATATCCACCAGCCCTCCTCTGCACATGTCCAAACCTTCTTGCCTCTTTAACTTTGTCTCCATACTATTCAACCTGAATTGTCTGATGTACCCATTTCAAATCTTGTCCTTTATGGTCAGTCCCAATGAAAATCTTAACATTAGATCAGACCAAATTAAAGAATGAAAATCAATTATATTAACCATGAGAATGTATTAACATGAGTGTATTATAAGACTAAATTAAACATGGCAGTACACTTATTTGGTACTTAAGCACTGTCTTGGACAAATGGTTTTGGCAAGCAGACCAGTTGATGTTGGATCCTGAAGTCAATCCCACAAGGCGGAATAATCAAGAAGTTTAATGCAAAAATGTTTTATTAACGCAGTATAATTGCAATGTGATTACCTTACATCATTTAAAAAAGAAACTCCAGTGCAAGATACATAAAAAAGAAAGGAAAAAGGAAAGTCATGTATTATTTATCTACTGAAAACTTGTAATTTACATACGTTTTGGCTAGGCAAACACCCGACCCTTTTTGAAACAGTGCATACCGATAAAGATGTTGTATGCCTCAGACCTCTTCCATTCGTTTATTCAACATTAATATGAACTAGCTGATACCAGAAGCTACTTCATGATCTTGTAGATGAGCAGCTTTGACCACTCTTACATGCTCAGTTCCTTCAGTACCTTTCTTGGTACCTTTTCTGTTATGTACTGCTTATTTCAAACCTCCACACAAAAATACAGTGGGATTCACTTCTAGGTTCTGACTAACCCTACATTTATTCTTTGTGTGCTCTTTTCTTGTTTAGGATCATTATCCTGTAAAAAAAAAAAGTCCACATCTGCTTCAACCTAAGCTTTCAGATACATGGCCTCACATTACCTTCATGCGCCCTTTGATGTGAATTCATATTTGGATTGTTCATTATAAGCTGTGTGCTCCCAGAGGCAGTGAAATAAACCTAAGCCAGAACATTCTCGCCACAAATTGTATGAGGTTACATTGCCCCCCAAAATTGTCTTTGGCCTGGAAAAAAAACCAATCAAACCATGTTTACCGTTAGTGTAAGCAATGAACTCTATTTGTGCAGAAAAATTTATTCTAAAAGCCCTTGCCTTTGCATCTGTGTTCACCGACAAAATGTAGTTTTACTCTAAAATCCTCTTAGCCAAATTCAACCTTCTATGCAGCTTGATTTTATTCACTCTCTCCCTGATTGCAGAAAGATACATTTTGACCCTTACAGTTACCTGTAGATGCTGATATAAAATTTCTGGCTTTTTAGAGACTCTTTCGAACATGAAACAGCAAACACTTTGGAGTAATTCGATGGAGCGGCCAATCCTGGACAAACTGATAGTTCTTTACATGTATAATACTACTTATTGTGGGATTATTTATTTCAGATAATTTGGAGATCTTGTTTAAATCACCTACCAGACATAAAAGCATACATAATAATTTTTCTAAAGGCTACAGAAATCTCTTTAGGTCTATGTACGATGACCACACAAAATACATAAACACCTCACCTTGTCACAGGTCATAGTCTGTAGGGATGTGTTTAATTTTCATACCGTTTTTCAAGATTTAAACAATGTCCTTTTTATATGTGAGCTTATAAAATTTATTCACAGGGACTGTATCAAAGAGGATGAAGTGTTTGCTTTTTCAAATAATGAAATGAAAAATGTTGAAAAAAATCAGACATAGATTTTTGTTTTTCTCGTGTCTGTAGCACTCTGTGAATCAAGTGCAGCAATCTTTAGCTCAGGAGCTCTCTGAGACATTCTTAAATTTGTTTACAACTTTACAAAACATGTTTCTTGAAACATTTGTCTATAAAAGTCCTGATAATTGTGCATTAGCGTTTTTGTTGTGTCAGTCTACCGTCACATTCTTCACACGGGCTATGAAGCGCACAAAAAACAAGATCCTGTGAAATTCATGGCTGACAAAACTGACATTTTGCTCAGGCCTGTTATTGGGCTTATGCCATTTGAAGAGATTAAAAAAAAAGTCAGTGAAGGTCTCCAACTTGGTGTGGAAGGGTAGTAGTTACTGCACCATCTTTGGTATTGGGTTTGTCTTTGCCTTTCATGAAAAAGGTCAGCAGCTCGCCTTTCCCTTTGACATATATGGGCCCTCTTCGGATAAAACGAAAGCCGTACTCCTTCAGGATGTCATAGCAGTCCTCTACAACCTGAGGTCCAAGTAGAACATAGCATTTAGAAGAGATGGACACAATAAAAAGGATGCTTAAATTTGCTGCATCTTTGGTTTTGGGAACGTTTGGTTGTGCTACCTGAATGTTTCCCATCACTCCAGTTGACTCCATTCTGCTCGCCACGTTGACCGTGTTGCCCCAGATGTCATAGTGAGGTTTACGAGCTCCGATCACTCCGGCCAGAACTGCTCCTTTATTTAGACCTTAAGGGATCAAAAAGGAGACATGAACACATGTGCACATTTGCAGTTGGACACTCAGACTCACTCTCAGGTGCAAACACTGACCGATTCGTAGCATAAAGTTGTTGAAGGACTGCTTGTTGAGGTTGTTGAGGGTGACTTTCATGGCCAAGGCAAAGTCTGCCAGGTCAGCGAGGTGCTGCCAGCGCTCAATCAGCAACTGGTCCTCTGGCTGTAGACAACCAGTAAATAGCTCTTATAATTATTAGAATAATCACTTTAGATAAAAGGCTTCAACATATTGGTATAGACATATAATGCTGATGGATTATCACACCTTGCGGTTGCCATATCCATTTGTGTTGCTTTCTGGTGTGAGGCCTGACGCGGCCATGTAGGTGCTTCCAATCGTCTTGATCTTAGTAATGCACCTGAACTCGTCCCTGTCTAATAACTGGTGGGGAACGTGGACACTGATTAGTTTTACTTCCTGGTGTTACGTTCATGCTTTGAGGTCACGTTTAGTTTAGTGTACGTTTAGTGTGCAACATTGCCAGAACTCACGCTGTCAAAGTCGGAGATTATCTCATTGAGAATCCTCAGACACTCAATGCCCCCGTTATTGATGCTCTCCTCAGTGTAGAAATCAGAAAAATTGGGGATGGATGCAAACATTACCCCTATTTCATCATACCCCTGGCTGTACAGCTCCTACACAAAACAAATGACTTGTTGGGTCATAAAAAACAGTTTTTAAGCTTATTGCTACTAATATGTAATTATAAGATAGGCCACAAGATGGCACATTACAGCATCACCTGCGGTACCTTCATTACTTTAAGCTGCTTTTGAACAACTGTTTCTGCTGCTCACACAGAAGGTGTAAGCTCAAATGGTTTTAAATCGCAAAATGCTGTTTAATATGGCTTCTCCTCCATTCTCACTCATGTTGTTTTCTCTCCCTGACTCCTATGGTAACAAACTCAACATATATACCTCGTCTCTTTTTTTAGTGCCCAGAAAGTGTTTTGCCACATGCTCTGGCAGCATGTTGGTGACCAACGCTTCATTCCAGCGTCTCATTTCAAAGACTCTCTCTTTCTGATCGTGCACGCCAATCTTCCACAGAAATAGTTTCCTTGACTGTTGCTCCAGCTGCACACAGACACGCAACAGAGACAGAATTAATGACATATTTTGAGAGAAACCCATTATGGAAAAATTAGAATTTTGTTGAACAACATTTTCTTGTTCTAACCCTCCGGGTGTTACATAGATGTGACACTCACGTGGCGTGCAAAGAAGTAAAAGCCAATCATCATAACAATAATCATCACTGTCATGAGGTACTTGGACGGCACTATCAATGTTCTGAAAATACAAAAGTGGGATACCATTAGAGACAATACTGTCATTAACAGTGCTGAAAAAAAGTAATTGGCCCCTTAACCCTTAACTGGTTGTGCCACCCTTGGCAACAAGAACTGCAATCAAGCATTTGCAATAACTGGCAAAGAATCTTTCACATCACTGTAGTGAAATTTTGGTCCAGTCTTCTTTGCACACTTGTTTTAATTCAGCTACACTGGAGGGTTTTCAAGCATGAACGGCCTGTGTAAGGTCACGCCAAAGCATCTTAAGACGATTTATGTCTGGACTTTGTCTAGGCCACTCCAAAACCTTCATCTTGCTTTCTTTGAGCCATTCAAAGGTGGATCTGCTGGTGTTTCAGATCATTGTTCTGCTGCATAACCCAAGTGTGCTTGAGCTTCATGGCAGGAATTCATGGTCAGACTTCAGGATTTTCTGGTAAAGAGCAGAATTCATGGTTCCATCAGTTACAGCAAGTCGTCCAGGTCCTGAAGCAGCAAAGCATCCCTGGACCATCATGCTACCACCACCATGTTTGGTGGTATGATGTTCTTTTTACGAAAAGTGTTAGTTTATACCAGATGGAACAGGACTCAAACGTTCCAAAAAATGTAACTTTTGTCTCATCAGTCCACAGAGTATTTTCCCAAACGTCTTGGGGATCATCAAGATGTTTTTTGTAAACTATGAGATGTTCTTTATCTTCTTTTTGGGTTATTATTACTCAAGTTAGCATTGTCTAATAACTATTCAAATTTGTTTGATCATATGAACTATGTAAGTATGACAAATCTGGAACAACCTAAAAAAAACAATAAGGAGTCAACTACTTTTTCACAGCACTGTAGACACAGCAGCAAATCCAACCTAAAGCAAAACACCCAGAATAACCTAAAAGAGACATCTATCGATGATTAGTCATTTCTCACCTGTAGGAGGCAAACTGCATGTAATCATACAGATCATATAGGTCCCGCCAGCTGTAGATATTAACGGCTCCAGTTGCTGTGACAACCAGCACCATGAGGCCTAGTTTAATCAGGTGGCTCACTTGCACCAACATGGTTGTTGCAATGAGTGACATCACAGCCATGAAGCTGTAGTGCTTCGGATTATCTGCACAGCCTCCGTCACCGAGCGACTCCAACATCGGACCAGACGTGCTGTTGAAGATCCGAAGGGATGGAGGTGCACAACTTAACTGCAACACAATGAAAAGAAAAAAAATCCACTCACTCCAACTGGCAGAAAAATTGACAACTTCACGTTTTGAGCTAAAACTTGTGCCTATGTCGAGAATAACCCGAATATGACAACAGTAGTAGTAAAACATGCTCGGTTGTTTTATTTTTTCCTTCATTTTCTTCAAAGGGCGACTGTCACTTCTACATGACAGCCTAGCAGAGAAATGAACGCTCTCTTTAGCATTCGCTATTCTCTTCAGCCCACAAAGGCAGCAGCGTGTGTAGCAAGTTGCTCCTATGGGGCTGTGACAAATGAGCCAGCAGGCAGCAAGACAGACAACTAATAGACCCCACTGGGATCATACTGTCAGACACATAAAAGGCAGCGATAGTCTGATGAGGACAAAGTAGGAACACACTTATGGAAAGTCGAATGCACACACACTCAGATTGGGAGCTATGATGTTGTACATTAATCCCAACTGGAGTTTCCTGGAAACTGATTGTATGTGTTTTCCCGTTATGACATTAAGTTATATAACGAAATGACAAAAGCGTTTATCCATATTGCCACGATTACGGACATGCACACATGCAGCTTTACCAAGTTTCTTGAAGTCGTACCATGTCAGCGATCACAGCCATGGTTAGAACAAATATGCTTGCCATGGCCCACGTGTTTCTCGCCCATCGTGTGCGATCAATCCACATTGAGAAAGATACCAACCTCTTGGAGAACATCTGTGATAAGAAAATGTTAAAAAGGTGGCCATCTTTTATATAGTGTAGTGTAAACTGTAGAACTTTCATTCTGTCCTGTGCGACAATAAAATCAGTACTGCTTTGAGAAAAATTCCTTATCAATTGTAAAAACCAATCAAAATGCTAAATATCACTTAGCTAAAGCCCTGCGAGAATACATTTTTTACAGGACTGAATTCAGTGCTCTGAAAAGCTAAGTACACCCTTAATGCTTCCATAGGACTTAAGACCTTAAGAAGCAGCAAAGTGCTGCAAATCAAATGCACATGATTAGCAAGTGTGAGCACCTCTATAAAAGCAGAGGTTTCGTCAGCTTGCTGATTTGGAGCATTCAGGTGTGTGTTAACACAATGGCACAATCTTTCCAGTAGTGGACGTCCCAGCAAATTCACCCCAAGGTTAGACTGTGCAATTCTCAGAAAACTGCAAAAAACATCAACAAAAAACCAGGAGCTACAGTACATCTCAGACTCCACAGATCTCAGTTAGCATGTTAAAGTTCATGAGAGACCATTTAGAAATAGACTGAACAAGTAGATCTTATTTGGAAGGGTTGCCAGCAAAAAGCCTCTTCTCTAATTGCAACTTAAAAATAACACAAAACTTCTGGAACAACATCCTTTGGACTTTTGGACATCAATATGGAGATGTACAGCTGTATTGCACAAGACTGTATTTGGCAAAAACCAAGCACAATATATCAGCATAAACACCTCAACTGTCAACCACAGTGGTGGAGGAGTGATGGGCTTGTTTTGCAACCACGGGACCTGAATACCTTGCAGTCACTGAGTTGACCACAAACTCCACTGTATAGCAAAGTTTCTAGAGTCCAACTGGGTTGTTCAACAGGATGAGCCAGGCACAGCAGCAACAGAAAAGCTGAAAAAGAAAAGAATCAAGGTGCTGCAATGACCTTGTCAAAATCCAGACTTCAACCTGACTGAAATGCTGTGGCGGGACGTTAAGAGAGCTGTGCATGAACAGTGCCCAAGAACCTCAATGAACTGAAGTAACATTGTATAGTAGAGTGGGCCAAAGTTCACACCCAATGATGTGAGAGACTGATAACATCAGACTGTTACTTCAAGGTATTGTTGCTAAGGTTGCTCTAAAACCTATTGAATCATGGGGTGTACTTAGTTTTTCACATCACCATAGTTTTTAGGCTCTACATTATTGTTAGAGAGCTTTGAACATACTAATCAAAGGCATTTAGCAATTAATTGGTTACCATTGTCGACAATTTACAAAAAAATTACGTTTCCTTTTTAAAAAAGATTTCTCACCCTGGGGAAGATGGCTGCCAGGGAGCATACTGTGAGTATTAGCAGCAATACCTGTCCTACTGCGAGAGTCACATAGTTCACAAACAACCTAGAAGGAGAACACACATCATCAGACAACGTCCTACAATTTCTAATAAATTATCATGTGCTATCACTACAACAATACATTGGTCCCAGCTGTTACAGGGTGAGAGTCGGGGTATACCCAGAACAAGTGTATAGCAGGGCTAACACAGGGAGACAGACAACCACACATGCTCATACTCATTTAGTATCACCAATTCACCTAACATGGAAGTGTTTGGACTGCTGGAGGAAACCGGCACAGTTACACGGAGAACATGCAAACTCCACATACAAAGGTCTGCTGGGAGGTGATGGTGCTGCACCGCTGTGCCACCCATGCTATAAAGTGACACATACATGATACATAAACTCACAGTGGGTCTATGAAGACCTCCATTGCTGTGATGAAAAGGAGTACAATCATGCAGCAGGAGAAGGCTGCTCCGCTCCTCCTCTCCTTCTCTGAGGAGTAGTGGTCCTCCAACTTTCCATCCACAAAACGGAGAGAAACGGGGTTGATCTCATGATCCTTCATTCTGTCAAAAATGCAGTGAGATTTAGCAGGTAGAAAAGAACATTTTGAAGGACATGGATACTAAAAAGGGGGGATGGGACACCGATTGAGGAGATGCATGTGGGTTACTTCACTGAGTTTGTTTCTTTTCAATTCCTGGAACACCAAATCCGATTTCTTTGATTTAGTCTTTAAAATGAATCCTTTTATTGCACTTTTTAAAATTAAATTTATTTAAAGTTTCTTTTTTCTTACATTTTTTGAGTCTCTCTCTCCAGCAGCTCCTGCTGGAGTCGTCTGTTGATGGTTTGTTCCTCGGCTCTGTTAGTCATCTAAGGTTGCCAGTAATGCAAAGAGAAACGCATCAGATACAGACAACATTACCAAGTGAAGCTTTCTCTTTTATAATTGAAAGAAATAATTCACATAATTTATCTTTTTATAAACATATAGATAGGCCTTACTCATGTATACACAAGTAACAAAAAACTTTAATCTTTGGTTACTGAAATGATGACTGGCAGCTGTAATTCACCTCCTTTTTAGACTCAGTAGGTGTGGACTGTTGTGAGACTGCATTCCCATTGGATGCTGTGGTGTTGATCAACTGTTTGGAATTTCTATTGGTCAATGTACCAGGTGTCTGAGGAGGAGAAGCAGATACAACATCTGTTAATATTACATCAATAACAAAAACAAAAAATGTTCATTTAATTGATTTGATTTATTTTGTATGGGATAAAGGAACAAGACACTCACATTTCCATTGAGTCCATTGGCTTTCTGCTTAGGAACTAGAACTAAGTAAGTGTCAATGCCTTTCTCCAGCAGGTACTCACACCTCTCTCCACCATTCCCCGGCTCCAGTTCAAATTCCCCATGCAGACTGTCTTTTGTGGTCTGGGAAATATGCACTCTCCTAGATAGCATACAAAACTGTGAATTTTAGAAAAAAAAAAAAAGAACTGCTCTCAGACACACACTACGCAGACACCAAGGAAGCGCACAATTTTCCTACCCAGGAATCCCTCCAGATTCCATTTTATTGGCCACAGTGACATCTGTGGACCAAACATCAAACTGCCAGCGTTTCTGCCCGAGTACTCCTCCCAGCACGGTGCCGGTGTGGACGCCCACGCGCATGTCAACCTCTGTTTGTGTCTTTTCTCGAACGTACCTAGACCATGAGAGAAATCAGGGGGTCACTGGAAAATTAACTGTTGCTCATATTGTTAAGCAGCTTTAAACTTTTAATTGAGCCTTTCCTCTCTAGTTTTTTTCTCTCTATGTGGTGACTTCCTTTCTCCATTATTTTGTCTAAGCTTTTTTTTTTTTTTTAAATTTACAGTTTTAATTCTAATGTTTTAATAATAATGTTTTCATTGTGTTTTCCTCCCCTATTCCTAATTAGTAAAGTCACTACTTACGAGATGGCTTTTACCATAGCCAGGCCCATCTTTATAGAACACACGGCATGGTCCTCCCTGAAGTCAGGAACACCACAGATGCAATAGTAACAGTCTCCAAGAATCTTAATCCTCAGCTGATGATGTTCCTGTAATGTGAGATCAGACACGGATGTTTATCTCAATAACAGAAAGGTACTGGTACTATAACTCAGGCAATCCAATAATGTCATTTTATAGTCTCATAAACACTTCTCAGAACATAATTCAGAAAAAAGATGTTTGCAGAAATCAAGAAATTGTGTCATCTCATCGCTTTGTCTGGCAGAGTGGCTTGAGTTCTAATTCACAATATGCAGTGGTTGGTTAGTTTATAACTTTGATAACTGCTAAGACTTTAAGTAAGGGGTGAGTCTGCTTCAATTGACAGGTGTGCACACACAGAGCTGTAGCTGATGACTGTCTGCTATTAACTGGACCTCTACACACTGTGTATAGCATTTTCGAGGAATTATCTGAAAAATAATATTACTTCTTGTGTTGTACAAATCACCCAAAAGGTTTGTGCTTCAGTTTTGGTGAGCATATTTTTCATATTTTATAAGCCTGTTACTTAGTTAGCAGTAATTAGCATATATCTGTATCTGCTGTATAGTTTATGGATGTAGCCTGCTAACCAACGCTGATGACTCAGCATATACCCATTTCCAAACCAACAATGTGGCAGTCAAAACATTAATGTTAAGGTTTTAAAATGTCTAAAACCAATGGGTGGTGTCATGGTGGCTACTAGCTTTACAGAGTCTGTCTGTGCACATGTAGCAGAGTAGCATTCCAGCCAAGCAGAAACTGGGTGCTAACTACAATGGAGGCTAGAGAATAAGTTAATGAGGTTGTTACACCAAGTCAAGCTAGCATAGAATTTTGTTACATTTCTCTACCAACAATAATTCAGAAATATCCAGTAGTAATATATCTTAACAATAGACTCACTGACAACTTTATTAGGCACAGCCGTTCAACTGCTTGTTAATACATAAGTTCAAATGGAGCATCAGCATGGAGAAAAAGTTTGATTTAAGTGACTCTGAAGGTGGCATGGTTGTTGGTGTCAGACAGGCTGGTCTGAGTATTTCAGAAACCGCTTATCTACTGGGATTTTCCCACCATCTTTAGAGTTTACAGAGGAAAAAAAGAAAAATATCCACTGAGCAGCAGTTCTCTGGACAAAAATGCCTTGTTAGTTTTAGATGTCAGATGATAAAACAACACATTGTTTCAAGCTAAGAGAAAGGCAACAGTAACTCAGATAACCAAATCTTTACAAACAAGGTATGCAGTAGAGCATCTCAGGAGGCACAACAGATCTAACCTCGAAGAAAACTGGACAGCAGCAGAACACCACACCGGGTGCCACTGCTGTCAGCTAAGCAGAGGAAGCTGAGGGTACAATTAGGCTCAACAAAAAGACTGAGAAGTTGTTGCCTAATGTGATGAGTCTTGATTTCTGCTGTAACATAGGGCTGGTAGGGTCAGGATTTGGTTTAAATAACATGAACGTATGCATCCAACGTATGCATCCTTGTATTGTTAGTGTAATGGTATGGAGGACATTTTCTTGCCAATCTTTGTGCCCTTACTACTAATTTAGCATTCTTTAAACTCCACAGCCCACTAGAGTATTGTTACTGACCATCTCCATCCCTCTATAACCACAGTGCACCCATCTTCTAATGGTTGCTTCAAAGAATGTCACAAAGCTCAAACAATCTCAAACTGGCTTTTTGAACATGCCAATGAGTTCACTGTACTCAACTGGTCTCCACAGTCACGTGCACCTTTTGAATGAGGCAGAACTGAAGATTTGCAGCTGACAAATGTGGATCAAATGTGTGATGTTATCATGTCAGTATGACAAAAAGTCTCTGAGGAATGTTCCAGCACCGTGGTGAGACCACTCTGATACTCACTGCTGCCAGTTTATCAAAGCGAGCAAACAGTTCATTGAGCAGCTTTACAAGCTCCTGGGCGCTGCAGGCTGAGGACAACTGGGTGAAGCCCACAATGTCTGCAAACAGGATGCTGCAATAAAAGTGGATGATTAAAAATAATGTAACACTTTCTTGTTGCAAAAAATATTGTGAAACAGATGTTTGATCAAATTAAAAAGTCTTTTTTTTTTAGTGATCCAGACCTAACGTTTTCATGGCGGTACATGTACATGGTGTTGAACTGCTGCTGCTGCCGGACTTCGTTCTGATTTGCCTGGTTCTTCATGCCCTGCAGCATCTCATCAGCAATGTGTTTGGGCAGGATGGACAGTAATAGTTCCTCCTACATAGAGCAAGATTTGAAAGAAGGTGCGAGATGTGAGAAATAGGAAAAGAAAAGTCATCCCTATTTCTGTATGTGTAAAGAAAGTGTACAAATTTACATTTTATTTTCCTCTTAGCTCTCAAGAATCCCGTCAAGTGGTCAGATATGTCCTAACTCTAACTGGTTGGTTGTTTTCCATCTTTGACCCAGTCTCCCACTGAAAAGGCACGGTGGGAATACTATCTCTCCTCTGTCTCTTCCTTTGTCTTTTTGCCTCCCCATCCGTATCCGCACGTCCCTCGCTTTTCACCATCTTTTCCACCCCTTTTTCAAACAACTCTCAAGAGTCTGCTGTCTTTGTTTTGCAAATAGTCACAGGCAGGCGTGACAGTGTCTTAAAGGGAAGAATTAAATGCTTGGTGACAATAACTGCACATTTGTATCATCTTTCAATCTGTGATGATGGTGAGCAATTGCCAGTTTTTTCGCAATTTGCGATTGCTGTTAGATACATTACCGCCGTTTCTTTAATTTAACACCTCTTCTAGCTGAGATAAGCCTTCATAACAGATTAATATTGATGCCACAGAAGGTAAAGCATGGCATAGTGGCTGTAAGGAACACAAAAGAGCAAGCTTAAAGGATTTACAGCAAAATGGTGACCTGAATGCAGCTTGAGGTTTGATTAAAATGAAGAAGTAATAAACAGGCTAACATATAATAAAAAGTGAAATAAAAAACATAATTCCTTTTTAAAATGCTTCATTGGGAAACATGTCCTCATGTCTGTTGGCTGGCAAAGTGCTAAAGGGACCTTATTGTGTCAGGTCCCTGACGGTGGCTGCGCTGGTGAAAACAACCGCCTCTCTAACAACCTATTAGTCCTGAGCTGAGCAAAACATCCTGTAATTAATCAGTGTGTTGCATCTCACCCTTCTATTTGTGTACTTGTGCATTTGTGGATTTGTTTGGCCAAAAATAAGAAAATGTGTTCACTCACCAAAGAAAATGTGCACGTGGGTATGGGTAATATACCTGCTGAGTGCTCTGCTCCTCCAGTGTTAGTTTCACCTCCAGTGACTGACGAGCTTCCAAAAATGCTGTCCTGTACTTCCTGTCTGCCATGTAGTACGACATCACACCCACTATGATGGCACACAGGTACAGCACCACGTTGGCTAGCAACTGAAAAAGAGGAGAAAAGTGCCACAAAAGTGTTTGTGTGGACAATAATAATATGCATTATAATAAAGAGTATATTTATAAATATTATTATAATTTCATCATCATCTCAACTGCTGAAATGAATTTACCAAATATGGGTAAACAAAGCATTTATCTTAGCTTATATATAAGATAAACCTAACGTGTGAATATGATGTGTGTATATATTGTATTTATATATGTTTATATTATTTCTACATTGAAGTGGATGCCAAATTTCATTTTTATTTGAGTAATGTACTTTTCAGTGACAATAAATTGAATCTAATCTAAAGATCAGTTTGTGGAAACTGACTTTTAACTTTTAGATGCAATTTTGTTTCCAAATTGCTCAAAACAACATTATTTGGGATGTAGTGCAATCACACATGGTGTATTCATATGCACTCTCATTATAAATTGAGACTGCGTTTAAAATAATATTATATCTGACTTATATATATTTACCTTTGGGGCCCTAAAACCAAGTGTGGCAAAAAGACAATAAATGTGAATGGAAGGAAATTAGTTTGCATTAACAAAACACTGCACAAAATCGAAAAAACAAAGGGGTTTTATTTACCGCAGTGAATTATGAATTTATTTACTATGCATAATCCAAACCCACTTTACCTGTCACACCTCTCCACTTGGGTATTAGGCCCTGAAACAGTGTGAGGCCCCTTAAATTTTGCACTGTTTGCATAATGGTCTTACTGTGGTACCAGTGCTCTAGCCTGGTGAAGGTCTGGTGCAGCCTAGTAAAAAGAAAAACTTACAACATGCATAAATTTGGGTCCTGGATGGAAACCACTGCCCTAGAATCAAATGTACACACATCTAATATCACACTTTCTGCTTTTCTTTTTTGTTGTTGTTTGTTTTGCATTCACAAACGTTTTAAAGTCCTAGCTGCTTTATTCCTTGTGAGTTTACCAGACATTTACCTGTCTGACCAGCATCGCCCCCTGCGCGCCATCCTTAAACTTCTGAGCCACCGTGATCCCCAAAACCAGAGTGTGAATCCCGCACGAGAGGACAGCGAGGAGAAGCAGGGCCACCAGGTTCAGTGGCAAAGTTAGAAAGCAGGAGAAAATGAAGAAAGTCTGCCAGCCCACCGAGTCACTAGCATGTGGGAAGCGCTCGTAGTTTAGTCCCATGTAACACAAAACATGCACGGTGACCATCAGCCACAGTATGTAGGCCACTGCTCCGCGCCACACAGGTGATGCGGGGAGTTTCTGCAACCAGCACAACACGTAGAGCGCAACGTCTGCAGTCAGCCCCACAGCTGCCACCACCACCATCGCCAGTTTGTCCTCAGTGTACACAACCGCACACATGATGATGACGAAGCTGTTGAAGAGAGCGGCGAACATCACCAGCACTAGCAGGTTCTCCTGTCTCTGCCGACGGAAGTAGTTCTGATAGATCCTTTCCAGCGACTCGGGGGTAAAGGTGAGGCGCACTGCGCGGGGCAGGCAGCGGCAGCAGCTGGACTGCACTACGGTCACTTCACGCCTCCGACCCACGTCACGGCCCGGATCACTGGAAACCTGGGCCGAGTACTCCACCGAGTACTCTGCAGACTGCTCCGTGTCCATTGTGCGGACCCGGTTCAGAGACATGCTTCTTTGTTAAAGGTTAATCCTCTTGGTTAGTGGAATACTGTTACAACACTAATGTGAAAATCCACGGAAAAGTTGTGACGTGCCCCATTACTGTTTGATTTTTTTTGCAGCTGACCGCATGATCAAAGTTTTCATGATTTTTAAAGGCTCTTCCAAACGAGACAAAAACATTTAAATCAGAAAATAACTCCATTCCATTCTTCAGTTCAGTCCCACCATGAAAAGTGGCTTACCTTTTAATTTAGAGTTAGTGCCTTCAAATACAAAAATACATTTAAGATAGAGGAGATTCTCAGAGCCTCTAGTTCCCAGGCAGGTGAAGTCTCATTTGTCATCGTTGTAGATCTACTAAATCAATATCAATCCAAAATATAATATTTTCAGAGAGACTTCTGTAAACTTTACTCTGGTTACTTTTATCTGCCTAAACACATCAGTTCTAAGATGCTCTTCCGTCTTCTGATCATTTTCTGTCTCTCTCCTGCCTCCCCCCTTCTCTGAGTGCTTCTGTTACTGTTGCTAAGACGAAACCAAAGAAACTGCCAGCGTGCAGTCATGTCTTGGGAAATGTGGCAGTGATGCTGTGAAGAGCTTAGAAAAAAAGAAATAGAAAGAGGACGATTAAGGTCACTGAAAGAAAAAAAGAAAGCTTTCTGATGTTTTTATTTAACACTGGTATCCACAACAGCACGTTAAAACACAAGCATTTTATCTATATAACAGATACCATGCCTTATGACACTGCATTTAATGTTTTTGCCTCAAGTTTTTTACTTGCAAAAATGCAACACAAGAACATTTACAGACAGATGTAAACTTAGGCGTCAATCAGTCTCTGTGAGCGTTTGTGGTTGGTGGTGATTTTCCTATCATGCCGCTTAGAGCGCTCCCCAAAGCCAACACTATGGCCGTTAGGACTCCCACAGTCCCCAGTTTCCCCAGAGCTGCAGTGCCCAGCGCTGCAGCCCCAAGTGCCCCGGCTCCAATAGGTGCTGCTGCTGCGGTGACCGTTTCCATGCCGATTTCTTTTATTAGCACAGGCCCCGTGAGGAGGCCCCTTTGCAGATTCACCTCAGTGTGGAACGGGCTCTTTGGTGCACCCAGAACAAATGCCCCTACCGCAACAAGGGTGATTGTTACAAGTTCTGATGCGGTGAACGGACTTGCTTTAAGTAACTGGCATTCTGCTGCCACAACTGCACCGATGATGACAGAACCTAAAACTGCTAAAGTTGAATTCCTTGACTGAAATGCCCGTCTTGCTGCAACACTTGCGGCTCCAAGTGAGACCCCTGCAGCTGTGGCCGCCCCTAGCGTCCCTGCTGTGCTGCCTCTGGCCCCTAGAGAGGAGCTCCACTGCAGAATGGCTCTCAAAGCCACTGATGTCATTATAGCAACTCCCAAAGCGACCTTTCCAGCCACCTCTGGACCCAGTCCGACCATGGCCACAGTTCCCAGGCCAGCTCCAAGCAGCGCCGCAGACAGATAGGCCACCCAGAGGACTGACTGCAGCATCACAACAACCTCTTCTTTTGACCCGTCTACTGCTTCACCTGCCCCTAAACCCACAAAAAATCCCAGAATCCCCACAAAAACAGAGTAGAAGAATATTCTCTCCAGCAGTTTGCATCCAGTTTTAGATTTGGGTCTTCGAGGGACTGTTAGTAGCCTTCGAAGGACAAAGAGGACAACGATAGTCAGAATCATGCTAATGAGTCCAAAAAAGGCTCCCAACTGTCCATACACTACACTGAGGTATAGAGTAGTGAAGATGATCAACAGAGCTGTGGTCATGTCGTTAATGTTGGAATACGAGTAGACGAAAAGGACCAGAGCACCTTGCACCACAATGTAGATCCACGGTGGAAGGACGCCCGCTAACAATCCAGTAGTGACAGCACCTACCACAACAGAGGCTCCTGTTGTGGCCTCTGCTAACCAGGGCAGTCTCACTCCAACTTTACTCAACAGTGTCATCACCATGGCAGCGAGGAGGAAACCACTTCCAAGACATAAGAGTACTGAGGTGAACACGAGGCATGCCATCACTACTGCAACACCAGTGGAACCGGCCCGTCCAGCAGCCAGAGTTGCAACGTTAAGCAGGAGGCCATCTTCAGTCAGAGTGGGTTCAACTGCAAATAATGCAGCTTCTCCGAACACAAAACCTGCTGCTCCACTTCCAACGAGGGCTGACACCACACCTGAAATAAAAAAGGAGTTAATGTCAAGTACTGTCTACTGTTTTACACTTGAAAGCAAATGTAAGCACTTCTAAGTATATGCATTCAGTTTGTATTACTCTAGTAGTCATCTGGAATAAGGTTTCCTTTCTAGAAAAGTGTTTTCATCCCACAAAATTTTACCTGACTTCATAAAACATAAACAACCACTAGAAACTAAAAAGGGATTTGTTCCTCATTACATTGCTTCTCTGTTATATTTAAGAGGGGAAAATAGAGTTGTAGTCAGAAGTTGAGATCCACTTATCATGGGCAAGCATGTCATAATCATTTTGGGTTTGTAATGATTTCTTAGACTTTCTTTTTCCAGGGTGTAATTATTGAGCAGCATACATTATTAATGACTGCAAATACAAGAATTGGGTGCACAAGTTTGAATTGAAGTTTGAATCTCGAGTCCACACAAGGAAAATATATACATACACAATCATCTTTTAATAAGTGGTGCTGAACGTCTTTACTTGAGAAGGTAAAGGCTTATCAACTTCTCGTTGGTGATCATGATTGACTATAACAAGCAATTTCTGTTTTCTAGCTTAAAAAGGATTTCTCTGACAGAATTCACTGGATTGACAAGTTGAGGTCTGTTAAAGCCATTTCTAAACAACCTCAGATTTCAAGTTCATCAGCTCAAACAATGCTATTTAAGTATAGAGTAAAAAGTGTCACCACTTTGCCAAGGTGTGAAAGAAGACTCAAACTGCCACCCTCAGATGAGAGGAAATAGGTTAGGATGTTCAGAAATAACCCAGGAACCACAAAGGCTCAAGCCTGCCATGAACAGGAAACTGCATCACCAGTGTCACTATCCACAGTGAAGCCAGTTTTACATCACCATGGGTGAGAAAACCCTGCTTCAAAAACTAAAATTGGCATCTGCCAACATGGACAAGCCAAATGCCTTCTGGAGGCAGGTTTTATGGCAAAACGAGATAAAGACTGAGATATCTGGCCATAGGGCTGTTCGATATAACGATATATATCGGTGATGATATAAAAACATCTATCGTTTGATTTTGCGCTATCGTTTGTTTCGTGGTGTTGCAAAATAAACTGTTTACGGCAATATTTTTTCATCGTTTTGATGGTCACTGTAGTGGCTATATTAATTTCTTAAAGTTCTCTCTTTCTCTTATATTTAATATAACCACACTACTGACGGATAAGCGCCTGTTTTTATGCGTTGTTGTTAGCGACAGCGACGGTAACGCCTTCGCGTGTCCGCTTGTGTATGTTCCACATAAACCTTTCACAATAAAGCTCAAGATCCTGTTGAGACTTTTCAAAATAAACTGAATCACGTGAAAGAGCAGATTATTTACGGATGAGAAGTAAAAAAGAGCCGCCAGGTGCTAAAAAAAATAAACCTTAGACTCAAACGTTAGAACAGGCAACCCGCAGCACGCCGTGTAATAAATACAAAGAAAACGGCGGCCGTTACAACTTATGTCTAAAAATGTATCGTTTCATGCATCTGTTAAAACACTCGACTCCAGGTAAAGGACGCGCAGCTGGAAACACTTCACGCAAGTCGAGCTGCCCGAGATTCACAGAATTTACAGAAAATGTTAAATTTTTGTGATTTATATTGTTATCAGGACGATAGAATTCTTATATCAGGATATGAGATTTTGGTCATATCGCACAGCCCTATCTGGCCACAGTTACAAGACACATAATTGGAGGAGTAAAGGTGAGGCTTTCAAGAATGCTGTACCAACTGTCAAGCATGGTGGTGGTAGCATCATGCTCTGCTGCCAGTGGTACTGCCACGTTGCACAAATCGGGTGTTCCAACTGGACAACAATCCGCAAAACACATCAAAACTGGTTTCGGAATGGATAAAGCAGGCTAACATTAATAATCTGGAATGGTCTTCTAAAAGTGCCGACCTCAACCATGTCAAAAATGTGTGGACTATGCTTGAATTCCAGTTCTGTGTCAGTAAACCAACCACCTGAAATTAACTCTAATTTCTTCATAAAGATTCAAATATCCAGCCAGAATTGTGTCAGAAGCTTGCTACCAAAAGCATGTGGTGGAAGTGTAATATTAGTGGAGATGTATGTATATATATTTGAGTTTGTATGTACTTTTGACTGTGTGTGGATCTGAGAAAATTCAAAAGAAATGTAAACATTTTGTACTCAATTCTTGTTTTTAAAAGTTGTTAAAGATGTATGCTGTACAATCATTCCACAGTAGAAAAAATGGTTCAAAGGGAATCTTCATAAGCCCCAAATTACCATGTAACTCATACCCATGATGACAGTGATCACAAATGCAGGTTTGACTTCACTTGTTTATCTGACAGCTACAATTTCAGGAAGTTGAAACTAGGAAGTCTGTTTATTTCAGTTGGCCCATTATTTGCAAGAGGTCACCACGGGTGGATTAAATGCTATTATTTATGTGTAATGTTCCACATTTACACTGCGATACTGCAAGTTTGCTAACTTGTATGCGGAGATTGTTCTGCACATGCGCAAACCTGCTCCTGTCACTTTAAAGGGAAAATGAAAACGAGTGGACGACAGCAAGTTGAAACCAGGAAGTCTGTTTAAACGCAAAAAAGGACAAAAAAAAGTTTCAACAGACCAGCTACCCACCCTGAAGTCTATATCAATAGAGACCGTTTTTTTTTAACCAAATGAGAGATATTAAACCCTCGTCTGCAATTGTTTTCATTTAGTTAGCTCTGGAGCATGCCTGCAGTTTTTACATCCGTGTGATATAACCATTGGGTCCAGTACATAAAGGTAGCTGCTGTATGGATTTTTAATATACTGTTTAAACCCCTGGTTTATTTAATTTTAAGTAGTTTTTGCAGCTTAGTATCTTACCCAGGCTTGCGTCTGCCATGTTTCCCTGTGTAGCAGCTCACAGGTTTCACCGTTTCCTGTTCGATGTCACGTTTGACACACCGTGGTCTGAGCCAATCAGAAAAACAAAAAAGCTGCGCGTGTCAGTGCGTCACCAATAGTCCAGTGTAAAAAAAACAAAAAACAAACAGTAAACAACTGTAACATATACAGTAATATACAAATCTTTTTGGCCATCTTTTATATTTTGCTTCAAAGCAGCCTGAATTTCGTCCTTTTTTTTTTAAAGCTTTCTAAACGTTTTTCAGAGTTTTTCTTTGTACATGAGCTACAGCAGAACGCTGCTGCAGGATTTATCATCTATGAATTTTTAGCAACTTTCGAAGCAACTAAATCCAGGTTTTGTGGTTCCAAATTTTGTATTCCAAGTGCTCTTCCTGCCGGATGTGGATATGTTTACATATTTGCTGTAATAATTCTAATAATAGAACTTCCTCTCTGAGGAAGAAGCAGTAGTTATTATGTTCATCACATATGGACATCACCAGGATTGTAACTCCAAATGAGAGGTGAAGGCTACCACAATCTATGGCTTTTATGAAACAACATTGTATGAATGATTTGATCACATTTAACATCACCTCATTAAACATAAACAGTTCAAAACTGGAATAGGTGTTTTTTTTTGTTGTTGTTAGATCAAATTAGCTACAAAACTGAGGTAAATAAACCGCAATTGCAGGTCTCCCCGGCGGTTTTTCTCTCTATTGCTTCCTGGTTTGTGGTCAGCTGATAGGGTTCCTTTGTCACGTGGCTCCCACTTCCTTGTCATGTGTACTTTTTTGTATATTCCCCTACAGTATGACCGAGCAGGTTTTCTTTTATTACAGCATTTATTTAAAGAAGTGAGGGAGAGACCAGAGACAAGAGCACAGAATCGGACTGCAGGAGGCTGAGCTCTTGGTCTTATTTGCTCTTTCTAGCTTTCAGTTTCCAAGAGCCGTGATCGGACTTCAGTGAGTTCAGCTTTTCATTTATACATTTATTCAGCAAATCCCTTCTTTAAATCATTTAAACGTGTATTAGATTCCCTGCGTTTTAAATTGCTAGAATAATTGTTGTCTATGCCAGATTAGTTATAAGTAATAAGCTACCGTCAAGTTAGTGTTTATAATACAAAAAACTCGCTTGACATCGAGTGTTGCGTATTTACAAGAACCAAATGACGATCATGTTGCGAACAGCTTTTATATTCTAACTTTTATTTAGCAGAACATCGTTTATATAAGCATGTGATTTTTATTTGGTCATCTGACACAATCAGTCTATTTCACTGGTAAGTCACCGAGCAGGTTGTTTTGCGTTCACACCCATGTCAGGTGATTATTCGTCAGGTGCTGCAATCATGAACCTGCATTTTGCCGTTTAGTCTTCTGGACGTACTCTTCTGGCTCATCTTTGACACACTGCACTGACATCTGATTCAGCTTGTAATTTTGTATTTGCAGAAATGCATGTTGCAGTTCTCTTTTTTGCCTTTGCGCTCACTGGGACCACTTTGGCCCTTGACAATGGACTGATGAGGACCCCTCCCATGGGGTGGTTGGCATGGGAACGATACCGATGTGATATTGACTGTGAAAACGACCCAAAGAACTGCATCAGGTAAGCCAAAATTTTGAATGTGTACCACCAGGCTTGATTTTATTGAAAACTTAAAAGGTATTTCGGTATTATAACTATAATGGTCTAGTCTCAGTTTTATAGAGATATATTAACAGGATATAACAAAAGCCAGTAGAAGCAGTTGGTTTGAACAGAATATCTAATAGATATGGTAGTGCTCTTTACACTCTTTACACTCTTATCTTCAAATAGTCAGGTTATGTCAGGTTACATTCCATTGTGTATTATACAAGTATAACTATGCATGTGACAAATAAAGAACCTTGAACCAGTATCAGTGTAACTAGGAATGCGATTGAGACAATTATGAAACATCTTTGTCCTTCTTCCAGTGAAAATCTGTTCATGGACATGGCAGACAGACTTGCAGAGGATGGCTGGAAGGAACTCGGCTACGTCTACGTGAACATAGATGACTGCTGGTCTTCCAAACAAAGAGACGATCAGGGACGGCTGCAGCCTGATCCTAAGAGGTGCAGTATTTGCTGCGTGAGCACAAAGACCATTGTAAACAAATATTTGTTATTGGCCTACAGCCAGTGAAGTAGTGTGACAGTCGTACAATCATGTGAAAAGCAAAACACAGTACTCAGGAGATTGATAGCAGGTATGTTTTAGTGTCAGCACAAATATGAATTTTCACTTCCCTGGAAAGTGCAAAAGGAAATTGGGTTACAGGATTAAAAAAAAATCATGCTGTGGTTACAAAATGAAAGCTGAAGGCTTTTTTAAAATGTGTGTGTTTGATATTACTCTTTCAGGTTTCCAGGAGGAATCAAAAAGCTGGCACACTACTTGCATAACAGAGGCCTAAAGCTGGGCATCTATGGGGACATGGGCAAACTCACATGTATGGCTACCCTGGCACCCCGCTGGATAAGATCGAATTAGACGCTCAAACATTTGCAGAGTGGGAGGTGGATATGTTAAATATGACGGCTGTTACTCTAATGCCAGGAGCAAGAGCAGGGTAAAATCACAAGACTGAACCTTTCCTGTGTGGATATTAAGATATTGTTGATTGGACCTCATTTGAGATCTCCTGTTCACTGTTTTGAACAGGTTACCCTCTCATGTCAAAGGCTTTAAATGCTACAGGGCGTCCCATTGGCTATTCCTGCAGCTGGCCTGCCTACCAGGGTGGGCTGCCACCTAAGGTACAATTAAAATCCAAAATACTTTTTGATGTTTTGTTCAAATCCTGTTCTAATACTTAAAAAAGGGAATCTTAGTATTTGCTTCTTCACTATATGAAACTGATGCGTGTTTTTAGGTAAATTACACTCAGCTGGGGGAGATCTGCAACCTGTGGCGTAACTATGGTGACATCCAGGACTCTTGGGACAGTGTACTGAACATTGTTGACTGGTTCTTTGAAAATCAGGACACCCTGACACCTGCAGCAGGTCCTGGAAGGTGGAACGACCCTGATATGGTTTGTTTAATTGAAATTTCTTACTGTCTCCCCCAAATATAAACATATTTATAATAATAATAATAATAATAATAATAGTTACAAAGTGCTTTATAGAATAGCATAAACAATAGAAAAGCCACATATACATGTTTCACTTACAGATACATGAACAAATACAAAATCTACCATATGATCAGAGATTCATTCCAAACCAAAAGCTCAACTACAAAAACGGATTTTAAGAAGTTGTTTAAAACAAACCACAGAATCAGCTGGCCTGTTAGGCTGAGGAAGGCCATTTCACAGTTTGGACACAATTACCTCACAAGCACGATCACCTCTGGTTTAAAAATCAGAGCGAGGGGCAGGTGGAGATGGTGTTTAGAAGACCAGACAGGCTGGCTACAGTGATACATTCACAGAAACTCTGCTATATAAGCAGGAGCCTGTCTATGTAGAGCTTTATATAATAATAAAAGGATTTTATATATGTCTATATTTACTGTCTCTGCTTACTCTACGATTTGTTTAAGCCTCTTCAGTGCTCTACATATATATTTGTTGTGCACAAATCATTCAGCTACACCTCCATACTGAAAGATATATTACATGTACTACAGACTACAGCCTCCAATTTAATTCTTTGGTGTGACATTTTTTAATCTTCACAGCTGATTATTGGCGACTTTGGCCTCAGCATGGAACAGTCTCGTTCTCAGATGGCTCTCTGGGCGATCATGGCGGCTCCTCTTTTCATGTCTAATGACCTGCGTACCATCTCCAGCGGTGCCCAGAGCATCCTGCGGAACAAAATGGCCATCAGCATCAACCAGGATGCCCTGGGTATCCAGGGAAGACGCATTGTGAAGGTGAAGCACAATTTAGTAGATACATTTCTTTTTTTAAATGACTCTTTTTGTGGACTTTTGTGCAATGTTTTTTTGTTTCATTGTTCACATTTTTTCTTTCTCCCAGGAGAAAAGTGGCATTGAAGTGTTCTGGCGCCCCCTGTCAAAAAATGCCAGCGCTTTATTGTTCTTCAGCCGTCGTACAGACATGCCCTATCGCTACACGACTTCCCTCAGCAAACTCAACTACACTGCAGGCAGCTACAAGGTATGTGTTTATAGACTTAGGAGGGATGTGTATCGTGTTTCGACCTGGTTCACTCGGGGTGAGAGGGGTAATTTTGGCAAGCAAGGTTGACTCAGACTTCCCTGTTTTTGAAGTTTCAAAGTTAACAACGTAAAACAGCACTACAGAAAACAAACAAAAGATTGAAATCTTTTCAAATATTATAGCATTATAGCGCGGTACATGACTCAGTCTTTTATTAAATGGTAAATGGCCTGTATTTGTACAAGAATTAGCGTGAAGTAGCTTGACAATATAAGTGGGGGCCTCTCCTCGTAAGGCCATGACAGTACGAGTCAAGATTTTAAACTGATATCTGAAACTAACTGGAAGTCAGTGCAGACTCTTTAGCAATGGGGTTATATGAGAAAATTTGCGAGTTAAAAGCTTTGCCGCAGCTTTTTGGACAGCTTGATGGCGATTTATAGAAGCCTTTGACAGACAAGGGGAAAGGGCATTACAACAGGCTAATTGGGACGAGACGAAGGCATCAAGCTTCTCCAGTTCACCCTGAGAGACAACAGTCCTGAGTTTAGTGATATTTCTTAAGTGAAGAAAGCACAGAGGGGGTCAAAAACTTGATGTGGGCATCAAAAGATTGGTAAAAAGTTAACCCAAGATTCAGAGGTTTTACAGTGGATGAGAAAGATTCCAAACATTGTCTAATTTGAGGCTTAATGCTCTCTGGAGCCAGAATTAAA
The DNA here is from genome assembly GCF_018398535.1 of Haplochromis burtoni. Taxonomy (NCBI): domain Eukaryota; kingdom Metazoa; phylum Chordata; class Actinopteri; order Cichliformes; family Cichlidae; genus Haplochromis; species Haplochromis burtoni. Next base: position 4,586,654 of record NW_024582369.1, read on the forward strand.
CAATCTATCTTGTCTGTATTAAGCTGCAGAAAATTGTTTGCCATCCAACCATTAATTTCCTTAAGACCAATGTTCCCTCTAAGCTGTGCGCGTGCGCAATTGCGCACTGATGGCACGGTCTCTGCGCACAGAAAATCTGCGTTGCGCACAAAAAAAAAAATCTAACCTGAATTGAAATTAATTTTTAACAATTCTGTTTTGCAGTGTTAGTCAGTAAGTGACTGGCTGCTCCCGTATGGGATTAGAACGATGTAACCTTATCCAATAGCACAGCCAACAATAATTTCACATTGTATATATATATAATGTTGAAATATCTCATATATGTGTTAAATTTAATATATATATATATATATATATATATAATGTATAGAGAGTGAAATATGACAGCGTCCTTATGTGCCGACACCGGTGTTTTAGCTAGCAAAGCGTGGCTGATGTGGAGTGAAGCCACGTTAATGACAACGTGTACAACCATTGGAGATGTGAGCAGGACAGACGGAACAATTGACGGAAAAAGTGTGGACTTTATACCAGTTTTTAAATTGTGTTGATAGGCCACGTAAAACCAGAGTTATGATAAAAATATCTGCAATGTTTGGTTTTCTTCCTGAATACTGTCGTTGTTTATATTTACTGCGGGAAGAAACGGTAAAAACGGCGTTTTATAAGGAAAACGCAAAGCACTCTCCCTGTGAGCAAAAACAAAAAACCCCAACCTTTCCTATTGGTGGAAAAATGTACCATGTTGACCAATCAAAAAATGATATGGCAACATGGCATTTACTCATTTAGGAAAGGGGGAAGTTTTAGGAGTGCGGTGTTTTGAGATGTGAGAGATTTGCGACGTTTAGCGCAAATCTTGTGTAGTTAGTGTGTAGTGTAGTCAATAGTTTTGTTGTGTGTGTCAGAACAATGAGGCGACTACTGAATGTTACAGGTGTTACAGGAGTGATACATCTCCTGTTGTCAGGCCTGCAGGTATCAGGCTGTTGTTCTCCTTTATCTCATAGTGGACAGAAATTATTTTTGGAGTGGCACAAATAATTTGTGTGGCATCAAATTTGATGCAGAACTTTTTGTAATAAATATAAAAATATAAAAAAAGAAAGTTGTGTTTTCAAAATTGGAGTTCAGAGTTATTTTTACTTCCAAAGTGTAACATACTACACAGGTCATGAACAAATTTTTTTTAAATTTTCATTGTAAGTGGGCTAAAGCAGTTAATTAAAAGTAGTCTAACATAATGAACTGTAATTTGATTATTTTAATAAACCATGTAACTTGGATGGATTCAATGCTGGCGTGACCACAGTGCACACGTCTGCTGTTGCTCACAGTGGTCCAAGGGACCGCTCAGGGAGTTGTGTGTTCGCTCAGACACATGAAAAATTAGAGGGAACATTGCTTAAGACAGTCCATTAGAATGGATAGTTTATTCAATTCACAAGGTTTAAAAGAAATGTACAGCTGAATATCATCTGCATACAGATGATAGGAAATGGATTTAAAATGACTACTAATATGGCCTAGTGGTAGGATATACAATGAGAACAACAAGGGACTTAGAACAGATCTTTAAGTAACACATGATGAGAATCTAGCTACATCTGACCAAAGGTTTCCCACTGAGACCAAAAGTGTTCTATCAGCAAGATGTCTGTCTTTATACTTGCTAGAGTGAGTAGGTTTGTAGATAGATGCGATCTTCTGTTTCGTGGTTTCTTGGTTGATGGCGGGACTTCCGGTGTGTCGGGCTCGTAAGCGTCGGCGTCGTGGTGTGTCGAGGTGAATCGTCTTCTAGGTCAGTAATGAGACCGCATCGCTCAAAGACTCCACTGAATTTGTAGTGTCAGTGAACCCCACAGGGGTGGTGATGTGGTACGTCTCTGCACCTGCCAAATTCAACCTCCGCCAGTTCTATCAAGGGGGCACGCTCCATGGTCGTGTCTATGATGATCGTGAGGAAAATGCCATTCCACGGGTTTTCCTCTGACCACTCACAGACCCCACTTTCTAATCCTTAAGTTTTTGTCTTTTACCTCAGTAGTAATGTCCTGATGATCGAATGATTTGTTTCTATCTAAGCACAGGTGCAGGCGCATAGCTCTGAACTGTGTTTTACAATTGTCTCTTCCAAGTAAGAACATGCTTGAAACTCAGGGTCATCCACTTTACATCTGTATATGGCACAAATGTGCTCTTGTTGATGCGATCTCCAGCTGGATCTTCACTTGAAAGTAACTGGGCCACAAGAGTTTCTGTGCTCAACAGTAAAGAGAGATGATGATTTTAAAATTTTATCTGAGATGTGCCAAAGCAAAGTCACTGATCCCAGATCGGCACTGTGACTGAGAGGTCTTCACTTGTCTTAGGTAGCCTAAGTCCACACGTACACGGGTATTTTTGAAAACGGAGATTTTCCGTTTTCGTTTTAAAAAATAATCCCGTCCACACGTAAACGCAGAAATGAAGGAAAACGCTGCTAGGAACATGCCAAAGCAACAGGTGGCGATATATTCCTAACCGTGTAGAAATGTTGGCCAATCAGAAGTCTAGAAGCCTCGGTGGGAAATAGTAAACAAAGCTGGGGCATAGAAGCAGAACCGAGTCGTATGTGTGGAGGGACAGTAAACTGTGTGTATATGTAAGCATGTAAACACTGCAGAGACGTAGTGAACGTAGTAAGTATTTTTATTTTTTTTAATAGAGATCAGTCTTTGTCAGCTCAGAAAGACAAATGTGGAAAAAAGTTTTAGAAAAAACTCATTAATGATTTATATGTTTTTATGTGACCTAAGTAAACAATTTATCATCAGATTCTCTAAATAAATGAAAACGCTGTATTTCAGTTCTTCAGGTTTCCTTTCAGTGATTAAGATGTTTTTCACTTTTAGCTTTCACTTGCCAGTTCTTTGTCCCAGAGTGACTTCTCTTAAGGTCAGTTTAGTTCCAGTTCTGTTTTCTATAAAATTTATTTATTTATTTATTTATATCTCCACCACCCCCCCCCCCCCCCCCCCCTGCCCCCCCCCCCCCCCCCCCCCCCCCCCCCCCCCCCCCCCCCCCCCCCCTCAAAGAAATCACTTTATTCTTTTCTTTTCTTTTTTCTTAGTTCTTGTATTGATATTTGCACTTTCAACCAAAGTGAGAGTCACAAGACTTTATCTTATAGCACTTTTTATCCATCTATGAATTTTTAGCAACTTTTGAAGCAACTAAATCCAGGTTTTGTGGTTCCAAATTTTGTATTCCAAGTACTCCTCCTGCTGGATGTGGATATGTTTACACTTTTGCTGTAAGGAAGAAGCAGTAGTTATTTTGTTCATCACACAAAGACATCACCAGGATTGTAACGCCAAATGAGAGGTGAAGGCTACTACAATCTATAGCTTTTTATGAAACATAATGTATGAATGATTTGATCACATTTAACATCACTTCATTAAACATAAACAGTTCGAAACTGGAATAGGTGTTTTGTTTTTTTTTAGATCAAATTAGCTACAGAACTGAGGTAAATAAACTTAATCCAGAGCTTCCCAAAGTGTGGGGTCCGCCCCCTAGGGGGGGCGCAGAGCCATTGCAAGGGGGCACGGTATGAAAAGTGGAAAAAAAAACAAACCCAAATGCTTGGACACTGCTACACAGGGCGCCCACACAAACGCAAAGCAGGAGATGAAGCATAGCTGAATATGTTTCCAAACCAACTTCATTCTAAGCCAAAGACTAGAAAATATGGTGAAGCATATCTTCCCTTTGGTTTCACCTGCACAAGTGCCAAGGTAGGTCTCCCCTGCATAATTGGTTTTCCCTTGTCGGGAGCAGCGCTGGGCTCTTCCAAATCAGGACAAACAGTATCCCACATTCTTGATTTTTAGTTCACAAACACTTGTTGTAATGACTAACTACTCCTGACATTTTGGGATGTTAGCTCTTTATACAGTAAAGTTACAGTGGGATACAAATAATATCAGGCTGATCCTGCTACGATTTGTTCCCTCGGTTCAAATTAAGGACAAACAGTATCCCACAGCTGTTTATGTTTTTAAACCCATTTTGCACAGAGAGGCATTTTTTTGAAAAATGTATTGATAGCAATGTTGAATATTATTACACAGAAAAAAACAACTACACGTAAAAAATTCACACCGTGATGCCTCTGCCTTTCTAAATGGAGGACAGTAACTGCGTGTGTGTATGTAAGCGTGTAAAAACCTGAAGATAGTCAGATTAACAGTATTGTCTCTATCTGCCATTCTGCAATTCATCTCATGTAAACAATAAGTGGCGCACAGTCTGACGTGAAAAAAGGCACATACCTTTGACATTGCGTGACGAACTCTGTATTCCTTGTGCACATGTAAATGCAAAAAGGACTTTTATAAAATCTCCGTTTTCGGTGATTCGAAACACGTGTAGGTGTGGACGTAGCGTAAAAGAGTTAGTAGTTTATTTCTTACTACCTGTAATTTATTGCAGATTACTTGTATTTGCTTAATTGTTTACTAAATGTTTGAGGTGTGAAATAAACCGCAATGGAGCAAAATACAGGGATGTGTGTGGTTGGAGGATGTGTTTGTGCGTGCGTGCGCGGCAGGGGGGCGGGCAACATTTTCCTTGTAAAACAAAGGGGAGCCTAGCAAAAAAAGTTTGGGAACCACTGTAATCAATGGTCTCCCCGGCGGCTTTTCTCTCGCTTCCTGGTTTGTGGTCAGCTGATAGGGTTCCTTTGTCACGTGGCTCCCACTTCCTTGTCATGTGTACTTTTTTGTATATTCCCCTACAGTAGGACCGAGCAGGTTTTCTTTTATTACGCATTTATTTAAAGAAGTGAGGGAGAGACCAGAGACAAGAGCACAGAATCGGACTGCAGGAGGCTGAGCTCTTGGTCTTATTTGCTCTTTCTAGCTTTCAGTTTCCAAGAGCCGTGATCGGACTTCAGTGAGTTCAGCTTTTCATTTCATACATTTATTCAGCAAATCCCTTCGTTTAAATCATTTAAACGTGTATTAGATTCCCTGCGTTTTAAATTGCTAGAATAATTGTTGTCTATGCCAGATTAGTTATACGTAATAAGCTACCGTCAAGTTAGTGTTTATAATACAAAAACTCGCTTGACATCGAGTGTTGCGTATTTACAAGAACCAAATGACGATCATGTTGCGAACAGCTTTTATATTCTAACTTTTATTTAGCAGAACATCGTTTATATAAGCATGTGATTTTTATTTGGTCATCTGACACAATCAGTCTATTTCACTGGTAAGTCACCGAGCAGGTTGTTTTGACGTTCACACCCATGTCAGGTGATTATTCGTCAGGTGCTGCAATCATGAACCTGCATTTTGCCGTTTAGTCTTCTGGACGTACTCTTCTGGCTCATCTTTGACACACTGCACTGACATCTGATTCAGCTTGTAATTTTGTATTTGCAGAAATGCATGTTGCAGTTCTCTTTTTTGCCTTTGCGCTCACTGGGACCACTTTGGCCCTTGACAATGGACTGATGAGGACCCCTCCCATGGGGTGGTTGGCATGGGAACGATACCGATGTGATATTGACTGTGAAAACGACCCAAAGAACTGCATCAGGTAAGCCAAAATTTTGAATGTGTACCACCAGGCTTGATTGTATTGAAAACTTAAAAGGTATTTCGGTATTATAACTATAATGGTCTAGTCTCAGTTTTATAGAGATATATTAACAGGATATAACAAAAGCCAGTAGAAGCAGTTGGTTTGAACAGAATATCTAATAGATATGGTAGTGCTCTTTACACTCTTTACACTCTTATCTTCAAATGCAGTATCAGTGTAAATAGGAATGTGATTGAGACAATTATGAAACATCTTTGTCCTTCTTCCAGTGAGAATCTGTTCATGGACATGGCAGACAGACTTGCAGAGGATGGCTGGAAGGAACTCGGCTACGTCTACGTGAACATAGATGACTGCTGGTCTTCCAAACAAAGAGACGATCAGGGACGGCTGCAGCCTGATCCTAAGAGGTGCAGTATTTGCTGCGTGAGCACAAAGACCATTGTAAACATATATTTGTTATTGGCCTACAGCCAGTGAAGTAGTGTGACAGTCGTACAATCATGTGAAAAGCAAAACACAGTACTCAGGAGATTGATAGCAGGTATGTTTTAGTGTCAGCACAAATATGAATTTTCACTTCCCTGGAAAGTGCAAAAGGAAATTGGGTTACAGGATTAAAAAAAAATCATGCTGTGGTTACAAAATGAAAGCTGAAGGCTTTTTTAAAAATGTGTGTGTTTGATATTACTCTTTCAGGTTTCCAGGAGGAATCAAAAAGCTGGCACACTACTTGCATAACAGAGGCCTAAAGCTGGGCATCTATGGGGACATGGGCAAACTCACATGTGTGGGCTACCCTGGCACCCCGCTGGATAAGATCGAATTAGACGCTCAAACATTTGCAGAGTGGGAGGTGGATATGTTTAAATATGACGGCTGTTACTCTAATGCCACGGAGCAAGAGCAGGGTAAAATCACAAGACTGAACCTTTTCTGTGTGGATATTAAGATATTGTTGATTGGACCTCATTTGAGATCTCCTGTTCACTGTTTTGAACAGGTTACCCTCTCATGTCAAAGGCTTTAAATGCTACAGGGCGTCCCATTGGCTATTCCTGCAGCTGGCCTGCCTACCAGGGTGGGCTGCCACCTAAGGTACGATTAAAATCCAAAATACTTTTTGATGTTTTGTTCGAATCCTGTTCTAATACTTAAAAAAGGGAATCTTAGTATTTGCTTCTTCACTATATGAAACTGATGCGTGTTTTTAGGTAAATTACACTCAGCTGGGTGAGATCTGCAACCTGTGGCGTAACTATGGTGACATCCAGGACTCTTGGGACAGTGTACTGAACATTGTTGACTGGTTCTTTGAAAATCAGGACACCCTGACATCTGCAGCAGGTCCTGGAAGGTGGAACGACCCTGATATGGTTTGTTTAATTGAAATTTGTAATATCTTCCCCAAATGTGAAGTGCTTTAGGGAATAGCATAAGCAATAGAAAAGCCATAAATACATGTTTAAACTTACAGACACATGAACAAACACAAAATCTAACATATGATCAGAGATTCATTCCAAACCAAAAGCTCATCTACAAAAACGGGTTTTCAGAAGTTGTTTAAAACAAACCACAGAATCTGTCTCTGCTTACTCTACGATTTGTTTAAGCCTCTTCAGTGCTCTACATATATATTTGTTGTGCACAAATCATTCAGCTACACCTCCATACTGAAAGAGATATTACATGTACTACAGACTACAGCCTCCAATTTAATTCTTTGGTGTGACATTTTTTAATCTTCACAGCTGATTATTGGCGACTTTGGCCTCAGCATGGAACAGTCTCGTTCTCAGATGGCTCTCTGGGCGATCATGGCGGCTCCTCTTTTCATGTCTAATGACCTCCGTACCATCTCCAGCGGTGCCCAGAGCATCCTGCGGAACAAAATGGCCATCAGCATCAACCAGGATGCCCTGGGTATCCAGGGAAGACGCATTGTGAAGGTGAAGCACAATTTAGTAGATACATTTCTTTTTTTAAATGACTCTTTTTGTGGACTTTTGTGCAATGTTTTTTTGTTTCATTGTTCACATTTTTTCTTTCTCCCAGGAGAAAAGTGGCATTGAAGTGTTCTGGCGCCCCCTGTCAAAAAATGCCAGCGCTTTATTGTTCTTCAGCCGTCGTACAGACATGCCCTATCGCTACACGACTTCCCTCAGCAAACTCAGCTATACTGCAGGCAGCTACAAGGTATGTGTTTATAGACTTAGGAGGGATGTGTATCGTGTTTCGACCTGGTTCACTCGGGGTGAGAGGGGTAATTTTGGCAAGCAAGGTTAACTCAGACTTCCCTGTTTTTGAAGTTTGAGGTTACCAACGTAAAACAGCACTACAGAAAACAAACGGGGGGAAAAAATTCAAGAAACAAACAAACAAAAGATTGAAATCTATTCAAATATTATAGCATTATAGCGCGGTACATGACTCAGTCTTTTATTAGGATTACGTGAATAAAATTAAATCATGTGCTGCACTAACCTACCAAAATCATCCAAGTAGATCAACTCCTAATCTGTGATCAGTTGGGGTGGTGTGAAATGTGGAAGCTAACACCTGACCCAGTCTCCAGGGTGTGGCGAGTGTCTCAAACGACAACCAAAAAAACAAGTTACACAACAACAAAGTATCAACTGCAAGTCCAGCTCGTCATACACAAGGCCAGATCACGGGGGCAGGCTGGTGACATTAAATCAGAGCTGCCCTGGGTGACAGTCATGCTTCTTGTTTAAAGCAGGTGTCGTTATTATGGTTGGAGCACTGGAACTCAGGCACTGGTCCAATGAGTCATACTGGAAGAGAACACCAAAAGGGAGCTGTCAGGATAGCAAGCTGGATGTGATACAACTGCTGGCTCCAGTTCTTATTTCGCACTAAGCAAGCACAGAAAATTTGCATAGTCACTCATGCTAGTGCTGAAACTGCTGCAGCAGGTCAGGGCAGTTGTGCGAGCTTAACTGGTGTTGGTATTCAATTCAATTCAATTTTATTTATATAGCGCCAAATCACAACAAAAGTCGCCTCAAGGCGCATTATATTGTACAGTAGATCGCACAATAATAGATACAGAGAAAAACCCAATAATCATATGACCCCCTATGAGCAGCAGTTTGGTGACAGTGGGAAGGAAAAACTCCCTTTTAACAGGAAGAAAACTCCAGCAGAACCAGGCTCAGGGATGGGCGGGGCCATCTGCTGCGACCGGTTGGGGTGAGAGAAGGAAAACAGGATAAAGACATGCTGTGGAAGAGAGACAGATTTACGGAAACATATGTATTGTAGGTCTTTTAGGATATCAATTGAATGACTAAAACAACAAAACATTGTGGGTGTGTTTTATATAAAATCCCTTTAAGCTGAACACGATAAAAAAAATCCTGCAAATGCAGTCACACTAAAAGGTAAAGGAGATGTAGTAATGCTGGGCCTTTACATACACCACATTGACAAAAGTTTGACAGTATGGTGTATATGCATTAACATTAACAAGATTTAACAACAGCCCAACAATTGTGTCCCCCGGGCTTCATCACATGGGTTTCTAGTCTGTAGAAGATATTAGGTGTGTAATGTGGAGATGGCTTTCATCTGTTTATATTGTGTATAGTCCCTGGGCTGTTCCTTTCCCTCTGACCTAGAGATTTGGAATTCAGCCATAATACACCAGTTGGACATCTGTTCCCTGCCACTCTACAAATTCAGTAGAATCTTTCTGAACATTATTAATGTACAATATGAAGAAGAGTTGAAACCATTTATTAGCGGGCAATATTGTTGGCCGGTATTAGTTATTGGTGTCAGCATTATAACAGCTACTGAATGAAAATTAGGAAAAGAGAGGGGTGAAACACCCTTCAACCCTGTTAGGATTGCTGTCTTTGAATTTTATTTTCCACCAGGGGGCACTCTGCAACTTCTTTGTTTTGAAGTCTCAAAGAAAACAAATATTGACAGTATTGGACTTTTAAATATAGCTATCATATTTGACCAAATATTAGTATCCGTATCAGAGAGAGAAAGAGAGAGAGATCCATAGCTTTGGCGCTAAGGTTTGGAAGGCATAATCCTCTTTGGTTTTCAGACAGGTGTAGAATCCCCAGTAGACCACTATCAGTGTACCTAAGGATCCAGTTTGGAGAATTAGCGTGAAGTAGCTTGACAATATAAGTGGGGGCCTCTCCTCGTAAGGCCATGACAGTACGAGTCAAGATTTTAAATTGATATCTGAAACTAACTGGAAGCCAGTGCAGACTCTTTAGCAATGAGAAAATATCACACTATTTTGGACAGCTTAACGGCGATTTGTAGAAGCCTTTGACAGACAAGGAAAAAGGGCATTACAACAGGCTAATTGGGAGGAGACGAAGACATCAAGCTTCTCCAATTCACCTTGAGAGACAACAGTCCTGAGTTTAGTGATATTTCTTAAGTGAAGAAAGCACAGAGGGGGTCAAAGATTCAGAGGTTTTACAGTGAATGAGAAACATCCCAATAATTGTCTAATTTGAGGCTTAATGCTCTCTGGAGCCAGAATTAAACAATCTATCTTGTCTGTATTAAGCTGCAGAAAATTGTTTTCCATCCAACCATTAATTTCCTTAAGACAGTCCATTAGAATGGATAGTTTATTCAATTCACAAGGATTAAAAGAAATGTACAGCTGAATATCATCTGCATACAGATGATAGGAAATGGATTTAAAATGACTACTAATATGGCCTAGTGGTAGGATATACAATGAGAACAACAAGGGACTTAGAACAGATCTTTAAGTAACACATGATGAGAATCTAGCTACATCTGACCAAAGGTTTCCCACTGAGACCAAAAGTGTTCTATCAGCAAGATGTCTGTCTTTATACTTGCTAGAGAAATTCACTTCTGTTTCTCGTCTTCTTTGTAGGTTTTCAATGTCTTCACAGATGAGACCGCATCGCTCAAAGACTCCACTGAATTTGTAGTGTCAGTGAACCCCACAGGGGTGGTGATGTGGTACGTCTCTGCACCTGCCAAATTCAACCTCCGCCAGTTCTATCAAGGGGGCACGCTCCATGGTCGTGTCTATGATGATCGTGAGGAAAATGCCATTCCACGGGTTTTCCTCTGACCACTCACAGACCCCACTTTCTAATCTTTAAGTTTTTGTCTTTTACCTCAGTAGTAATGTCCTGATGATCGAATGATTTGTTTCTATCTAAGCACAGGTGCAGGCGCATAGCTCTGAACTGTGTTTTACAATTGTCTCTTCCAAGTAAGAACATGCTTGAAACTCAGGGTCATCCACTTTACATCTGTATATGGCACAAATGTGCTCTTGTTGATGCGATCTCCAGCTGGATCTTCACTTGAAAGTAACTGGGCCACAAGAGTTTCTGTGCTCAACAGTAAAGAGAGATGATGATTTTAAAATTTTATCTGAGATGTGCCAAAGCAAAGTCACTGATCCCAGATCGGCACTGTGACTGAGAGGTCTTCACTTGTCTTAGATTTTGTTTTTTAATAGAGATCAGTCTTTGTCAACTCAGAAAGACAAAAGTGGAAACAAGTTTTAGAAAAAAACTCATTAATGATTTATATGTTTTTATGTGACCTAAGTAAACAATTTGTCATCAAATTCTCTAAATAAATGAAAACGCTGTATTTCAGTTCTTCGGGTTTCCTTACAGTGATTACACGCTACATACTACAACTACATAGTGCATACAAACATATGCAGCAGAGTGCTTTGATTTTTGCACTATACATCCATATGGGTTCCAGCCAGCTCCTACAAGCTTTTTCAAAAGTACCAAGATGTTTTTCACTTTTAGCTTTCACTTCCCAGTTCTTTGTCAGAAAGTGACATCTCTTAAGGTCAGTTTAGTTTCAGTTCTGTTTTCTATAAAATTTATTTATTTTTATAATACAAAAAAAAACCCTTTCATCAAGTAGTTCTTGGTATTGAATGCACTTTCACTCTACTGTTATCTAAAGCAGGGCTGTTAAAATCATTTTATATCCCCTTAAAACCTGAGCTATGAAGTGATTGCCAGAAAATTAATTTTTTTTGAAAATGGAGAGTTTATTGAACCAACTGACATATTTGTTTAAAAAAAATAAATTAAATTTTACTTTCCATGTATGACTTTTTATTTTTCCCCATTGCTAACTCTTGCGTTTAAAAAAAAATGCTTAACTTTATTGTGCAATTCATTAACATTTTGCAGTGGGGAAAAATATCCCACAGATGTTAAAATCTCAAAACCTCATAAAAAACTGTAAGTATTAAATATGATACACTGGGCATTAATGAGTTAAAATTGACCCATTTTCCCATTAACTTAGAAACAAGCAAAACAAAAAAATATTTTAATTGTTCCTCTTTCTTTCAATATAAAGAAATCTAAACCCTGAAATGTCTCAAGTAAAAGAAATACAAGTTCATTGTTACGTCTTAGTATTTTTTACACTTTATAAATTAAACACAGTTGTAGTAAGTCGAATTAAGCTCCCAGCACGATGCTTTGGGCTTAAATTTTAGAAATACAAAAAAGACTATGCCAAGTATTTGTGAAGTAATTACATCACTACATCTTTACTGTTAAATGACAAAGAGAAAATGCCCTTTTTACTGTGAACCAACTTTGAAAAGATACATTTCTGTATTAACTAGTAACAAAACTGTCAAAACTAGTTAAATGTGTAAATTTGTGCCTTCCTCCTTTGCATTTCTCATGATCTAATATAGCCTATCGTTAGCAACGTGAAGTCTTTTTAACTTTAAATTAATAAATGATCACTCAAAGACCCCCTTGTAGTTTGGTACCTATATACAGAAATGTAACATACAGATTTGGTTGGCAGACAAAGGCACCGAACATACAAAGAAAAACCCATAATTTAGCTAACATACACTCAGAGTCAACCCTATATGCAGCCAGCAGAGGTCAGCACTGCTCTTCAGTCTGTCTCGGCCTTCTCGCCACTGCCAAAAAGTGCACCTGCTTAACAGTGCAAGGACAATCAGCCCATTCTGCTTTGTCCTTTTTCTCTCGATTATGCTTTCCTCTCTGACGTCACCTTCTCTAATTTGGACACTTGTACTACAATGTATTAACTTATTTCATACTTTATTTTGTCCTTGGATTCTTCCAGTGAACATCATCCGTTAATTCCTTCATTGTATTCATTCTGTCTCCTCATCTTTGCTCCTCCCTTCTCTCCTCCTCCCACTTGGCTCTTTCAGCTCAATCTTGCGCGTATCACCTCTGACCTTGGCCTTAAAGCCAGTGTTTGCCCACTGATTCAAGATACTGAAGTCACGTGACTGTGGGCATTGGCATGCACGCTGCTGCGTGTGGATTGAAATGAATGACGGTGACACACACACACACACCTCCCCTTTAGGTCAATTCAAGCTTTGTGTACGTCTGTGCTGTTGCATCCGTGTGGGAAAGCGGATCATTGTCTTCTGTTCTTCCCCATTCAGTCATCTCAGATATCCTTTGCCTGGCAGAGCACGGCATCTTTCACTGTCCAGGTCCCTGCAGTTTTTCTGTGAAAGAAGGGGAGTTAGATGATAGAAAGAATGAGAGAACAGAGCAAGAAGGATTTGGGCATAGGCAGAAGGGGGGGGCCTCTCAAAAGTCTATTTGAAAGTGCAAATGAGCAGAGGAGGGGGTGAATGGGAGAGATGAGAGAAAGAGAGAGAGAGAGAAAGAGAACGAGGGAATGAGTGAGGGAGGGGGCTGAGATGAGGAGAGCGTTCCTGCCGATGCTCACGTAGGCCACAGCTGCAGAGACGCAGTTACCACTCTCATCTTTGTGCCCCCGCAACACCAACAGCCCTGATTCAATTCTCTTGGTCCCCCCCTCTCCCTCACCATCACGCTCATTTCCGTCCCACTGCTAGTCACACTCTCTGCCTCGCGCCTCCAAAATCCAATACAGATGAAGGGGTATTTGACGACCGCGCCGGTACGAACGGCATGCAGATGGGAGTTTGGATATAGGTCAGAATACATATATGGTCTCAAAGGGGGCCACATGCTCAAAACGCAATAGGTGCTGCTACAGAAAAAGAAAGTGATCACGCTGTGGCTCTTTTATGTCTGCCCTGTTACCTAACACATTCCTGCCTGCGCGCTGACACAAAAACCTGCAGTTTTCTAGAGAAGCAGAGACAGCGAGTACGATTTGTGTGCACAGACAGAAACACTGCTGTCATGCATCTCAGATTAGCCTGATGACATCATCACCCCATCTCATGCTGCCAGTCTGCTTGGCTGGTGGCTGATTCCTGACGTCCGATCCAATTCAGAAAAGGTGCTACACATTGTTATGTGTTCCCTCTTTATTCCTCATGGTGTTATGCCTTTTTTTGGGCTCCTGTGGCCATTTTAAATAATACTAAACATGCCCCTGTTATTTTTTTCTTTTTAATCGTCAGACATGTAAAGAATAATGTCACAATGGAACAGCATTAATGTGATAGAGTTATGAAAAGAAGGTGAATAATTAGAAAAATATGATGGACCTGAAACCTTAATTTCATCCATAAAGTCTGATTTTCATTGTGTGCATATAAAACAGCTAACAACTATTCATCCTTTACTCACATTAGGGAAAAAGGGGGCAGAGGGAAAACATATTTTCTTGTCTTTAGCTTTCTTTCTGATTTGCTGTTGAGGTAGTCTCTTAAAGCTGACTGACTATAACAGCTGAATGTATTAAAAGATTATTAAGCTGTTGTTGTTGTTGCAGAAACCAAAAAAGTCTGCAAATTTGCTGCCTTACCATCTTTTTCAAACCCAGAGAGAGCTCTAGTCCACATCAAGTTTTAATGTTTAGAGTTTTTGGTTACAGTGACCATTCATTCGTCATTTCCTGTCGGTGGAAATTTCCTGGACTGGACACCCAGGTTTTATTTTAAGCAATCATGGAAAGCTTGAAAGGTATTACTTAACAGACATGTGTTGCAATCCCACTCCTGCCTCTGGTGCCGCTTTGACGTCCTTGTTCCTCCTGCTTTTACTTGCTCATGCATTACTCAAAGACCAGATACCTCCAGCTCTGGTCACAATGGCTTACATTACATGGTTGTGTTGGTCTCTGTGTCCCTCATAAAGCATAGCACAGTGTTCAGGCCCCAGAAAAAAACACTTTGTTCTGACTCCACCTTTAGACTGAAAGTAGTCAACCATTAAAATAGCATGAGTTTAGATTCCCGGTGGAGATTGTTCTGCCCTGTTCTGCCTTTATGGCATTTATAGCAAAGGATGCCCTGCTGACTGTATGGAGACTCCATATATGTGCCGTTGTATTCCAAGACATTTATAGCCAATATCTTCAGGAAGTGCATATGTGCATAATTGCTTCATGTGTTATGTCTGAAATGGATATAAAGCAGACAACTGATTCATCTATGCCTCATCACAGTGTAGATTTCCATATTTCTAGATGTAATCACGAGACTATGTAGTCATAATTTTTTATGAATGAATGTCTGGATTCGTCCACCAGTGGCTGCTGTTGACTCAGTAACAGGCGCACCCGGTAACAGTTTCTGTGTACGAGGCAGGCTGCACGTTGCCGAAGCACTGCGCGCATGCCAACTGGACAGACTGTCAGCTGCTTTCTCACTGGCAGTCTGTGTAGGTCAAAGTCAGACTGTGGCCAATACTGCTCACTCTGCTTCTCTCTTACACTCTTACACACACACAGAGTCATGATCTCATTCTTTCCCTTTAACTTTATATCTCTCCTTCTTGACTTTGAACTCACATTCATACACTTAACCTCTAATTTTCTCCCACTTGATCCTTTTGCTGAACACACAAATTATCTACTGTATATCCTGGATCACATTTACATTTATAAAGGTGTGTGTGGTCATTGCAGTCCCTCGGTTTATACACTGTGTGAGGTTTCAGATCCCGATGCCTTTCTGAGCAGCAGAATAAAACTCAGTCAGTCTGGCTGGCTGGTGTGCTGGAGCTGAGCACAGTCTTCCAGCTGCTGGGTTTAGTCCAAACCGGCTTCAAGTAGAATGGCTGGAAGAGACTGGAAAGATCAAGTGGAATTCTTGTGAGTTTGCATGTGTGTATTTAGATAGGGTCACATTAAAAGAGGTCTAACAGATTTCCAGGTGACATCTGATAAGCATTCACACAGCAACAATTTGTTAGGTAACATGATGCTATTTGAGCTGCTGCTGATAATGGGGTTTGGAGTAAAGCCCTGTAATAAAACGCAGCATGATGCTGTAGAAACTTTGAACAGATTAGTTGGCAAAAAGAAGTCATGTGCGGGTGTGCATTTCTCGGGGGCGGTGGAATAAAAATAGAGACGTGATAGGTCAACAATGCTTCTCTTCTAACCTTCAGTCTGAACTGTGAATATCCATGTGCATGATTTTCTGTGCTATTTTTGTTTGTGTCTGTCAGCATTTAAACTTTCTTTTTTTTATACCGGTGGATTCTTCAGCTGATTGGCCTTCGTGATTGTCATCCCCTCTCCTTTAGCTTGTTGGGCTGCTTGTTACCAGGACCAATTGTTGCCTGCTGACCTGACAATCTGTCATTTGTTTACACAGTAGCACTGCTATAAACTGTCCCTTTTCCAAGTAAGGGTGTCCTGAAGAGGTCATAAGAAGGTTGTTGCTCATCACTCATAATTTGAGATATCCAATAAGCTTGATTGCTTCTGTAAGCAATATAAGATGCAACAACACAATGGCTATTCTTATCAATAACGGATTGGATTCTTTTTTAAATTACTCTAAAAATATTCAGTTTCCGGAGAAAAAAAAAAGTAGAATGATAATATATTACACACTGATCATTACGTTCTTTTAGAAAGTAATCCCTAGACCCGGTTCGTAGAGTACGCTTGGGGAGTGTGATTGTGTGTACAGCGTCTCTTTATGTCTGTCTCCACGTTGGTTGAGTGTGGAGTAAGTGCATATGAGAGCATGAGGGTGGGAATGGATGTTTGTATCTGTGTGTGCCTGTATGTCTGTGTCTATATGTCAGGTTGGGTGTCAGGCGCCACCTCTCTGGGGACATCTCAGGCCCTCCAAGGTTTGGAGGCCTATCTCCCCCTACCACCACTTCCCCTGCCAGTGGCGGACTCCCTCAGACATCGGTGCGTTGGTGGTTCTTTGTGTCCGGGGATGGGCGTCCAGGTACACACCGGCTCACTCCTTGGCGGCCGCTTATCGGGGCCTGGAGCCTGGGGCTCGCTCGGGCCACTTCGGAGGTGGGGTGCCCCCGGCCTCTCGGCCTGGGGCTCGGTCACTCAGGCACAGCTGGCTGCCGGCGGAGCTCACGGGCGCGTCACTGCAACTCCCCCTGGCTTCTGCTCCGCGGCTGCTGAGTGAGCCCTCATCTGGGACTCTCCTCAGCTCTTTCTGGGACAGTGGCGCGGCTGCCCCTCTGTTGGTCTTCCTTGGTCTCTTGTGTTCTGGGGGCCTCTGGATGTCTGGAGTTTTGATCTCCTCCATACCTGCTTCATGCCCTGGAGGACGGGGCTGTGGCCCCCCCACACCCTCTAGCAGATCATTACATGAAGGAACCTTTTAAAAAAACAAGCGCGTCCATGCTCACAGGTGTACACACGGGTGATCACACCCACAAACTACACCCTTTTTGGCTCCTACCTCAAAGCACACTGTGTTCTGTTGATCTTATGTGCTGCACAATAATGTTTAATATTTAGTATTTACTGTCATATTCCCATATATCATTGTGATGTTGTTTATTCTATTACTCTTGTTCTCTTCTGCTTGTTTTCTTTTTTCTTTCTCAACAGGTGATCCAGGTGATCGATATATGCATTTTTTTTCTCTGCTTATTCTGTTGGTTTTTGTTTTTTGCCCTTCTCCCCCGTCCCTCTTCTCAGCTGTTTTTCTTTCCCTCTTTCTTTCTCCCCTTCTTTCCCCCAGTCAAGTCTGTCCCATATTCAGCAAGTGAAAATAAAATAAACAATAAAAGGTGAATCAAATGGACCATTACGGCAAGGCTGGGATGGTCAATTTGGTAAAGTAAATCCGTTGGGCATCTTTCTTCGCCTTTAGACAATAATTCTGATGGCAAAAGAGCCAAACGGGACAGGCAAAAAAAAGTAATCCCTTTAATAATTTATTTACTCTCTGTAGAAAGTCATTCATTGCTCTAACCATGACATTACTTTGCATTTCTCATTGTCTGAGATTCATTGCAGTACATGCTCGTATTGTTTGGTCTTTTCATACTGTTGGCTATGAAATGAAAATGATACGATGCTTTTATAAGGTGTTGTAAGTGCATAACTGCAAAAAATGGGTCATTTTAGCCCATTGCTAGGTGGTTGCTAGGCAACATGATGACATTATATTATACAGGGTGGGCCATTTATATGGATACACTGTAATAACACGGGAATGGTTGGTGATATTAAAGTCCTGTTTGTGGCACATTAGTATATGTGAGGGGGCAAACTCCTCAAGATGGGTGGTGACCATGGTGGCCATTTAGAAGTCGGCCATCTTGGATACAACTTTTGTTTTTTCAATAGGAAGAGGGCCATGTGACACATCAAACTTATTGGTAATGTCACAAGAAAAACAATGGTGTGCTTGGTTTCAATGTAACTTTATTCTTTCATGAATTATTTACAAGTTTCATTAGGTGACAAGTGGTTCACCAGGCTGACAAGCTGGAGTGATTTTTCCTCTTGTGGCTGGATATACCAACCTTAAATTTAATTCTGGATTTGACAGGCTGAGCCACTATTAAAGGAGGACCCCTTTAATAGTGGCTCAATGAACTTGAATGCAAACCTCAGAAACTGCCTGTGTTTCGGGTGTAGAGCCACATGAAAATAAGCATCTGTTAGATCGATTGTTGCAAACCAATCTCCCAGACTGACTCCATAAAGCAGGGGTGTCAAACTCAAATACACAGTGGGCCAAAATTCAAAACTGGAACAAAGTCGCGGGCTAACATTAATATTTATTGAAAAAAAAAATCTTCCTCCAGATATAAGAATGAATCTTTTCTTATGGACTCAAATAAGTTTTGCTGGAAAACTGAATATGGAACAAGCAAAGCTTAATACTAAACAATATATATATTAGCTGTATAATACCAGTAGGCCAGCTCTAATAGTAATTTGGTATGGCTTCGCGGGCCAAATGTAATTAGGCTGCGGGCCAAATTTGGCCCGCGGGCCAGAGTTTGACACCTATGGCATAAAGTATCCTACTTTAGCTTTTGATAATTTTTGTGAAGTTTGCCAGTAACACCATTTTATATGTATTGGGGTGTTTTTGATTGTGTGTTATTGTTAGTGTTCCTAAAGGAATAGTTTTGTCAGGTAATGAAATCCCCCCCTCCACACACAAGGTATGAAAAGCTGCTGTATGGTCCACTTTCTCTTAGACTTAGTCAATAACAACTTGTTTGCCAGTGACAATCGTTCTTAGATCCGTCCCTCCAAAACAACAGCAACAGAGAAGCAGTGAAAATGTTTAAATGTAATTAACCTATAGAACTTAAACACTAAAAAAATGCCTAAAATACTTTATATTAGACTATAAAGTCATCATTAAAAACACTCAATTGCTTTAGTGGATTTAGTTGTCCACTTTAAGATGAAAAAAACATTCTTAAAACTGGATCAAATATAATTTTGAATCAGACTGAGCTGATACCTTGACTTTCCTACAGTTTCTTGAGCGTAGCTATTAATAAAAATATCTTTAATATATGCTAACCTACATTGACTATCATCATCTGTCTTCATAACATTTGGATTGCTGTTGCCCCAAAAAGATCACACAGCAGAGACTCTTCAAAGAGTCACCCGACCACCACCCACCCCACCCCCAGTCTTTAAATCCATGTCATTTGGCTCACTGTTGACTTAAAAAGATCACACATGTGAAGCTGACCTTCAGCCTAGCTCCCCCACTGCCTGCTGTGTATGTCTCTGCAGGCATAGTGCGTCTAAACATTAACTTTCAGGACTGGGCACAATTTAGTCTAATGGAGCTGCTGCGAATGTTTGTGCAGTGTGTACTTATGTGTCTATATAAGTGGTTATGCTTTCCCCCCAAAGATCTTGTGAGAGGTCCAAAGTAGAAATGCCATTAAATATTTATATTCTCCAGGCAAGGAGAGTAAAAGTATCATCTGCATCTGTTATTAATTAACACTGTAAATGGCAGAGAAAGAAGGAAGATGCTTCACTTGAAATTTATAATCCGTCAGAGTCAAGGATCAGAGTGCAGAAAGCACCTGGTGTACTGGCACAGATCATTAGATTCCTTCTGGCACTGCAGGGGCTGATGTGCACCTGCAGTGCACCAACAAACCCACCTGTACTGTCTAGCCCACAGGGGGGCCTCACTACCACCTGCACTACAGGGTCTTTTTCACCAGGCAGCATGGTTCCCAGTCTTCGAGCTGACATGTGAGCAGCTGTTCTTTCACTCCATTATGAGTACAATTGAGGCTTTGTGTGTGTTGAAGAAAAGAACTACTTGTCAAAACTGTGACAAAAAAGTCCCCTACTCTGTGTCACACTGAGATTTTGGGGCAAGTCATAGTTATGTGTGAACATTGTCACGTACAACACTATAAATGACTCACATATAGTAGCAATAAGTCAAACAGTCAATCCAGTTTGCTTTATCTCAAGCTTCTTGTGTTCTTTGACTGCTGCTGACCTGAGGAAGCACACTAATAATTTGCAAGATTATAACACGTTATCATCTCTGTTGCACATTAGTTTACTGTGTTCTGGTATAATTATTTCCTCATCTTGTTTGCAACCTTGTTTCAAAGCAATGAGGAAAGGCAATCTTAAGAATACAAAGTTCAATTCACGTGTCAACTTGACGAGTCACACAATTCATTTACACTAAAACTTTTTTGGAAGTACTTTATCCTATTTTATCCTTCCATTTAACTGGGCCACTGCACTAATGTCCCCCCCCCCCCACCAAGGTCATTTGTAATTGTCCCATGACCACTGGGGGGCGGTAGGGTATTAAGTGACCAGTGACGGGGGAAATAATTCAAAATAACTCAGGTGGTTCCTCCAGAACTCACAGAAGCACATGAATGATCGGTATTTGGAGTCACGTCAGTTTTAGCTGTGACCTTGTCTCCAATGCTCTGTAGCTGGGCTGAGGAATGACACTGCAAAAGCAAGCCTTTTGTGAGCGCTTTAAAACTGCAGTGCAATTTTTTAAGGTCATTTGTCCACTTTTTCCCTCTGCCAATAGTAAGAAAGATCAAAACTGCATGGCGGCATGTGAAATTATTGTTTCGGGGAAAGTTAGCACTCTCCTGTAATTTGGCATTTTGTTAGACACTCAAACGCAAAAGGGAAAACTTGGAAAGACGAGAAATAAAAAGCATAGATTGACCACAGGATACCATATCCTGATCATAGTCTTCATTCCAAGGCCCCATAAATCACCTGTGGCTGACCTTCTGACTATGTTGCAACCAACCAAGATCTTTCATTGCACCCTAATTGTCACCTTGGTACTTTATGTTGTTTTCACCCCCCCTTTCTGAGGACTTTGAAGTCCTGAAAAGCAGCCACTGTTTATTGAGAGCAGAACCGAAAAAAAAGAGTAGGAGGAGAAGATAGAAATCTGCAGATCTGCCACTCATGTGAATGATCTGGGAAAATCTGGGACATGGGAATTTGAGTTTGAGAATGCCATAACAAGGAATAATAGCTATGAAATGTGTGATTTTGATGATGTGGATTTTGCAAGGGCATGAATGGAAATAGTGTTGTGGGAGGATTTATTGTGCTTGTGTGTGGGAATTGGAAAACAAGTAGAGAAAGAGATTTGAGAAAAGAATATATGGTTTCATTTTTATCTGTTTACTGCTGTTTCAGACCAGTATAGCACAGCATAGACGTTCATGTCTGTAGTTTAAGACCATTTAGTTGGAGAGAACAAAAGCCTTGTTTTCAACACCTATGGAAAATATGACTGCACAAAGTCACAAGACTGCCTTTGTAATTAGGCAGTGTCAAATATTTGACTTTGTCATTACAACCACCTGTCTCTCACTCCCTACCCCCGTCACACACATACAGATACACACACAGAAGCACGTGCACACACACACACATGTAGAACTTGTTTTTGTCACATAGGAGGACATCATGTAAATTGCATTAATTCCCAGGGCACATAGTTTACTTGTTTGTTTGTTTTTTGGGTGAGGGGGATGGGGGGGTTCATTGACAACAGCTGTATTATGCTGAAATACAGCATATCAGAATTTGTCAAGGACAGAGCAATGAGGTGGCTTATTGGCTCATTTCTCTAACTGTTAATCATTTCCCAACCACCAGCTTTCAAGTAAGGTATTGCATTGTTGACATATGAAATATTAGAAAGCAACAGCAAAAACCAGAGCAATAAGAATAATTTACAAATCAGTTTCTAAATCAGCCTTTTATGCTAGTAAATTAGTAAAGTAAATTATGCTTTTATAAGTTGATAATTTGCATTATTGCTATAAAGGAGTCCTTTTAGCTTATTGGCTGGTGTTTGCCAGGCAACGTGATGAGATCATAATATTGGATATAGATGAAAACCTCCAGGGGCCTAAGATGTATACCCATGTGCCAATTTTGGTTGCTCAATTTATAATTGTGTAGGGGTTTGCAGACAAATAGAAGAGATCTGGTATTATAGTCTTATTTTCAATTATCTTATTGATCTGTATTTAACCTATCATCAGTTTAACATATGGGTTATAGATATTAATGGCGTGTTGGGATTTAAAAAAAAAAAATCAAATCCTATTTTTATGATTTTTTTTCAAGGTTTTGATTCACAAATCCCATTCCATGTAGCTGTCAACTCCTGTTTTCTCAATGTTTTTAACACATATTCATGTTTTAAACATTTTAAAATTGTATTTAAGTATAATGCTAACACTTACAACTTCCTCACTGCTTTGTCGTACATTCTTGAAGGTGCTTGAGGTCTGCTTGCTTACAAGGTAACACTTTTTTTTATCACAGAAGATAAAAACCTATGGCTGAATAAGATCTAAATGCTAATAAAGTAAAGAACAGAAAAGGATATAAAGATATCCACATTATATAAAGAAAAGCAATATAGCAACTTCCGTAGCATTTGTCCCTACAGGCACTCCTCTTTCAGTAACTGAGTAGGCTAGCTAGTATAACTAAGGATTTAAGATTGCTAAACTGACTAGAAAGGCAAAAAAAGAAAACTAAAGTAACATTATGCACTTGCATGCTATAAGTCATGAGTAAAGCACAGTTTAAAAAACAGTAGTTGTAATTGTTGTAATGCAATTAAATCTTGACACTTGACAATTAACATCCATCCATCTTTATGAGATTTTTCAAGGTGAGCTAAATTTGGAAGCCAACTGAACTAAACAACAATTTCACACCTGATGAAACCCCCCCAAACAAAACAAAAACAATACCCGATTTTCAAACAAAAGTTCATTCAGTGATATAGCGGATCTGTGTGCTTTGTGCTTCAAGTTTCTCGCCACTGGTCAGTACCATGAAGGGAGGAGGCACCTTTTTTTTCTTTTAAGTTTCAAGCTAGTCCTTGGATTAACTTTGCCAATTACTTATCTTAAACTTAAGCTTAATCACTACATGCCAACCCCCCAGCTCTTATCCTTTATATTAACGTAACACCGGGTTTCCAATCTCCAAATCTAATATGTTTTCCCTGTGGGAAACAGCCATTCGTCTGAATGAGGGAGGTGAGCCCAACATAATGCTTTCTTGACTTGTAACTTCACAAGTGTTTTGTGGATTGTTCTTATAAGAATTAGCACTTACCACACCAAACCTGTCATTACTGTAGACAAAGGCTTGAGGTAAATGTATAAAACACAAACAAATGTTATACAATCAAAAGTGTGATGGGCAGGACGTAGTGTAATATTTACATCTAATATTCTCCTACTGACGCAGTAATGACTCAGAGAAGGTGCCAGTTAAAGGGATCAGGATGACCAGTGAAACTTTACAGCCAGCTCCATTACCAAGAACCTGGTGGATATTTTTGACAGCAGTTCTCACCACTGCACAATGTAGATAAACACATACCATTTAAGTTCCCTGTCATAATCCTACAGTCAACAAACCTTCCCTGGCAACATTGCTCTGCCAGTTTACAATGCTAAGTCACAATTACAGTACCTCTAATTACTGGGTTAACTCTTTGTATGTATGAATGTCAGTGTATGTGTGTGAGTTTGAATATCTGTGTTTCTGCCCAGCCACACCAGTGTCTGCAGGGAAAAGAGGTTTTAGGGATGTGGTCGAAGGCAGATGGAATCCCTTAAACGCACTGCTGCATGGTTCTCCTGAATCTTTAAAATTTATTTTAACCAGTTTACCCCAAAATAGTATATATACAAAAAAAGATGGAGTGCCATTTAAAAATAAAAAATCAACACAAGGCGCAGATATGCCAAAAGAAACTAGGAAGGTTTAAAGTTGCCACTGTAAAAGTCTTTCTAAGAAATACCTTTCTTGTGCTCACTGCATTTTCCCTGCCACAACTCCAGGCTATATTTGGCCTCTGCTGCTCTGCTCAGCCTTTCTTTGTAGCTGGCCTTTTGCTTCTCCCTCACCAAGGGATGGTGAGAGAAATAAGAGTATGAAAGCTATGCTTATCAGTCTGTGGGGCTGCATTTAAACACACTCGTGATTTAAGATGAACCAGTAATTGGAAAGGCTATTGACCGGATATAAGAGCATCCCCAACTTAGTTAAATGGCTCTGAGGTTTATTTAACAGTAAAAGCAGACAAAGTAATGATTTTGACCTGATTATGGCACCAGATGTTAATGATTTAGCAAAGTTTTCGCTCCTCTGCACACCTTGAGTGAGTGTACAACATTTAATGCTAATCAGTAAAATAGCTGATGAGTCATTTCACTCAAAACCACGTGGAAACCTCATGACGCTTAAAGTCAGAGGATCACCACTGTCACTGGAATCCACAGTCTCCACAGCAATGTTCAAAAACGTTACCAAATGTTGTGCTGATTCACCAAGTGAATGTGAAAACTTCAGTGGTGCTAGATGAAAAGTCAAGGGATGACACAAAAGCCCATTACACATCATGACAGTCTGTATACAAACATTCAAAGTGCTGGACCACCCAACACTGTGCACAGACTGAGGTCATGATCTAAGGAGAAAGTCACTTAAGAGTAGCCTCAAGAGTATGACTTACACTGACGTCACATGATTTCATCATCGAAATGAGGTAAACAAAAACTGGGAAGGAGACAGAGTAGAGGTGAGTTAACACAAAGGGCAAGGGAAGGTGTCGAAATTGAGCTATTGCTCAATGGGTAAAGTGGGTTGGAGGTAGTATGTGATAAATAACATGATTTATTTATTTTTCAAAACAACCCAAAACAAAAGGAGATGGTCAATAAAACCCAAGTAGAGGAAGATTCACAAGCAGGGAGTGTGTTAAAGGATTAAAAAAACCCAGAGTGTCAGTGAAACAAATAAAAAACAAGGGTACTGGACTTATAATTTTAACCACTGTACTACACATGGGATATGGAAAATGAAAAATACAGCTGGAATTGCTTGAATCAAGTCAAATTTTAAAATCAGACAATTGCAGCAACCAACTATGTTTTCAGCCTTTACATGAATTCTCACAGACCATAGGTTTTTCCAAACTGCACTAAGATAAGCACAGAGAATCTCCAACTGCTTCTCTGTTGCAGCCAATAGTGATGTGTCGGTCGCGAACGAAACGGCTCTTAGAGCCGACTCTTTGAAGTGAACGACATTGGGAGTCCTGTTTTTTTTTTCTGTCTTTCACCCTCTCTTTTTTCCGCTTCACTATGCATGAGAACCTTGTGCTTGCGCTGGACAGCGGGGGGAGGGGCGGTAGTTACACTCGCAGTAACACAGGAACAGAGCAGGAGGGAGAGAGAGAGAGAAAGACAGCCAGGGACAACAACATCACATTAGAAATGTATAGTAATCATCCACAACTATTTTCAGTTGCAGATGATAAAGGATTCAGAAATTTTATTCATGCAGACCCATATGACAGAGAATGTGTATCTTCTGTTTGTTTTCATATTTTAATTTATATTTAATTGTGTTGTGGTTTGCAGTGTTTTGTGTCACTTCAATTTTATTAAAAAGGAAAATGCTGAAAATTTAAATAGTTAAAAGTTGAAATGTAAATAGTTGGGGTTTTTTTTTCCATTATATGATTTATTTATTACATTTTATGTGGAGTGAATAAATAAAAGTATATTTATGGTGGCCCCTAGAGACAAAGCACGTACAAACTCCAAAACACGTAAAAACTTGAAAGCACGTACAAACTCCAAAGCACGTAAAAACTCCAAAATACGTAAAAACTCCAAAGCACGTACAAACTCCAAAGCACGTACAAACTCCAAAATACGTACAAAAGACAACAGAAGTGCTCCAGGATGCTAGGCGCAGTGTTGAGCTTTTGTTACCTAGTGGCTACACAAGCCAGGAAGTACCAACGACTGGATTTGGTGTGTGGTAGTAACAGGTAAATGAACATTTTTTGTAATTATTTGAATATATATGAGTGCTTGTGTATAAATACACAAACAATACACATATGCTTTCAATTGTGTAATTTAAGTGATCTAGGTAGCTCTGTTTTGGAAGTTCAGTTAACGCTAGAAATGTGTTTTTGAGTTTGTATGTGTTTTGGAATTTGTACGTGCTTTTTGGAGTTTGTATGTGCTTTGTCTCTAGGGGCCACGGTATATAAATATATATAAATAAAACCACGTTTTTTTTTACATTAGTAATTCCTTTTGTGCATAATTTGATATTGTTGTTAATAATAAATTAATTAAAGCAACAAAACAACCTGAAGAGCCGGTTGGGAGCCGAAAGAGCCAGTTCACTAAAAAGAGCCGGAAATCCCATCACTAGCAGCCAAGAAACTGAAGTACCACAAACTGTAATTGAATTTCTTGGGTGACAATTCTTTTCTTGTTAAAACTCACTTGTTTGGCCTTTGTCAAGCCCTTTACACACTGCATGCGAAACTGTATCTGTAAAATGTCTGTGTGAATATTTCGCATTAAAATATTTTTCAGACTCTCGTATTCTAATGCATCCATTCATACTGGCCACGTAATTTGGCTGGGCAAACTTTTTTCTAACCAAACTGGATTTTTCCCAATTTTTTTGGATCCAAATAAACAGGTCTGACTGATCTTACCACTGCATTTGGCAATAAGCATACTCGTAGCTCAAAATTGGTTCTCTAAAATAATTTCTCTACCTCCTCAGATGTGGTCCAAATACAGCCAACAAGAGCTCACCCACTGACATCCTAAAACAGTGGTCCCCAACCCCCGGGCCTCGGAGCGGTACCGGTCCGTGAGTCGTTTGGTACCGGGCCGCGAGAGTTGAGGCTCAGGTGTGAAATGTATGGTTTTCAGGGTTTTTATCGGTTTTCAGAGTTATTTTGTTATCGTTTTTATCGTTAACTCTGTTTTCCTGGGTCTTTTCACGTGTGTTATGAATAAATCTTCTTTTTTTTGGTACCGATACTAGTTTTATTTTGTTGTATTTATCCGCGACACCGGCCGGTCCGTGAAAATAATGTCGGGCATAAACCGGTCCGTGGCGCAAAAAAGGTTGGGGACCGCTGTCCTAAAACATATACGAAAATGGCCATGACAAAGCATCAACTCCTGGATCAAACCAAGAATTTCTCCCTTCTGTTGCATTCTCTTGAGAATTGGCTAAACCCAAATCTCAGTTTTACCTTTGTTGTTTCGAACCATCAGGACCAGCTCATCATTGCTTGGTGCCAACTTCATTATTTTCACAGCGGGTTTCTTTGCGGACTTATATTCTGAAAAAACGCAACTCTTTCAGTTAATCTCATATTTAAAAAATTCTGAATTTCGTCTTACTTATTCACAAGTTAGAGACACATCTGCTAACAGGTGTGCCGTAGCATCTGTCTGCTAGGCCTCGCCTCCGCTAATTTGAGCAGCTAAACTGGAGCTCTTGACAGTGTTTGTGCCTTTTGGAGCATTTTTAATGGCACATAATATGACCTACTCTTTGAGATAGGCGGAGAAATTTGTTCTTCATTTTTGGTGAGTGAAATTTGTATACTTTATTAGTCTGTTATTTAGTACTAGTGTTGGCTAATAAGAGCAGTAGCACTCACCCCTCTCGTGTAAACATGATGAATTCTGGCTCTGTCAGGCAAAATACTAATGTTGACGCTTCAAAATTGGAATTCCATAAAGCAGCTGGTGACGTCACCGTGGTTACGTCCATATTTTACATAAGTCACCAGTACTGAATGTTTGCTCAGTGTATTGACTTGGCACGCTTTTGTGTGCTTCTCTGAAAAAAACCAAACAAATAAAAACCCAAACAGTCATTTAGCACAGGGGATCTTGCAGGAACAAAAGCAAAAACGATTTTTCTTATCAGTGCAGCCACACTTGTAACACGAGGTGATGTAGTTTACATGGGGACTGTGCCCTGCTGAACTGCATGGCCTCTCATATTTTTAAACGATCCTGCGCTTGTCTCTGTGTTCACCTTGAACTTTAATATCTCTTCTTGTTGCCACTCCCAGACATTCTGCTCTGCACACCAATAAAAAGCAAAGCTCCACCACCACCTTTTCTAATTGTATAAAATATAAGTAGGCATCTTCAAATGCTTCCAGACAGTCCTTTGTGCCTCCAATGCACCGTAACTGTCTGTGCACATGCTCGTAAACCCGTGTAAACCCTGTATGTAGCATTAGCAGAGGCCTGTGGCGGCTGGAGCAGAGTCAAAGCAATCGTCGCTGCCAAGAAACTTCTGGCTCTCTCTGTGGCATATTCTCCTGAAACCCGAGGTGCAACATTGACATTATCTCAGTACACAAGCGCTAGAAAGAAGTACTAGAGGTTTGTGGAAAAAGTAAAGCAGTTATGTAAAACTTTAAATGAACCACCATGCACCTGTTTGATAGGGCACCCTTGATACTGATTCCTTCTCATGTTTTCATAAACTGCCTATTTGCGCACTTTGGATGGGACTGATAAACTGCAAGCCGTGACCTATAGCTTTACCCCCCAGAAAGTTCCCGGTTTGTTAGTTGTGTGGTCGATGCACTAAGCCGCCAAATAGGAACACATACCATTCCCGAGAACTCCGCAGGACTAGAGGATCTGGTGACAGTGGCTCTTGGCTTAAAGATAGTCAATGCTAAAATGAGATACACTATGTGGGGGGTGTGGTAGGAGCATGAGGTATGAGCGCAAGAGGGAAAAGTGGAGATAGTGGGCAGAGGAAAGCGAGAAGTGTAATGTGGGGCTCGAACGATCATGTGTCAATGAGTTCATATTTATCCCTCCTTGCTTCACTCTGGGGAGGAGTAAGGAGGGGTGCTGCTTTTATGAATCCACTGCATGTTTTCATTTCTCTTTTATCCCCTTCGTATGGAAAGAGTTACATTTTGGCAGCTGGCTTTCATGTGCACGTCGCTTCCATTATTTATACAGTCTTTGTGCACACTTCACAAAGCGAAATCCCACCACGGCTCATGAGATTGGTGATAGGTTGTTTACTTTCACACTATACTTGACATGTATTCTTAATGGCACCATGAAACTTAAAATTCCTTGTGAAGTTCCTATAGGTACTCCTCACTGTACAAGGGTATATCCAGCTTACTGTATATGATATACCTTCACAAAGGCTCAAATGAAAGGGGGATTTCAGGTTTGCTATTGAACATTCACTTTGAGGAATTCTCCAGAGATCACACACCACTCCCACTGTTCAGTTCTTTCTAATGTTATTGAGTGTGTGTGTATATATGCTCGTTTTGACTCTGTGTGTGTGTGTGTGTGTGAATATCTGTTCTCTTATCTGCTTGTCCTTGAGCTTAAGACTGCCAGACAAACCTCAGTAAGCTTGTCAGACAAAAACAGACAGCGTAAACATGCTCACCCTTCAATGTTCTGTATTTCTTGGATATTTCTGCCACTACTGTCCAGATCAAATTGCAGAGCTGCGAGATGTTCCATTGTGCTATGCAGCCCAGTCCAACAAGTTTTCAACATTACGGTCACATTCATTGAAATGTAAGATTTTTTTTTGTAGTAGAATTCTTTGAAAACCAGTAAAGAAAAGAAAATTAAAATATTTTATTTGAAGACCCATACAAGTATAGTCTTTAAATATTATCTAAATAAGCAAGTAGTTTTTTCTTTATCTTCTGTCTAAGTCTGTGTGGGGTCTCTCCTGGTACTCTTACATCCTTGCGCAGATTGATTTGTGATCCTAATCAACTTAAAATGTACGTAGGTGGATGTCTGTCACTCTGTGTTAGCCCCAGAGCAGACAGCCGACCCCGGCCCTTGCCCTGTGACAGCTGGGGTAAGCTCCAACCCCCACGACCCTGAACTGGACAAGTGGTTAAGAAAATCAATGGATAAATACGGAGCAGTGAAAAAGCATCTGTCTCCTTCTTGAGTTCTTACTATTTTACATAGTTCTCACACTGAAGTATTTCAGATCATTGAACAAACCAAAGAAAGGTAACCCAAGTAAACACAACATGCAGTTCCTAAATCATGATTTTATTTAATAAGGGAGAAACATATCCTAACCTACCTGGCCTGGTGTGAAAAAGTAATTGTCTCTTAAATGTACTAACTGGTTTTGCCTCCCTTAGCAGCAAGAACTGCAATTAAGCGCTTGTGATAACTGGAAATGCATCTTTCATTTCACTGTGGATGAATTTTGGCCCACTCTTCTTTACAGAAATGTTTTGATTCGGCGACACTGGAGAATTCTCTAGTATGAATAGCTTGTTCAAGGCATCTCAATCAGATTTCATTCTGGACTTTGACTAAGTCACGCCAAAATCTTCATGTGTTTTCTTTTTGAGCCATTCATAGGTGGACAGAGGTGGTGTGCTGTGGATCATTGTCCTGTAGCATAAGCCAAGTGTGCTTGAGCTTCAGGGCTCAAACCGATGGTCAGACTTCAGGATTTTCTGGTGGAGGGCAGAATTCATGGGCCCATCAGTTATACTACAAGGCATCCAGGGCTTGAAACAGCAGAGCTGCATCAGACCATCATACTACCACCACCATGTTCGACTGTTGGTATGATTTTCTTTTGTTGAGATGCTGTGTTAGCTTTATGCCAGATGTAATGGGACACAAAGCTTCTAAGAAATGCAAATGTTGTGTGGTCAAACCACAGAATCTTTCCCCAGAAGTCTTCAAGATCATCAAGATTATTTTTGGTAAATGTGAGATGAGTCTTTGTACTCTTTTTGGTCAGCAGTAATTTTCTCCCATGGATGCTATTTTTGCCCATTTTTGTCTCCTTTTTATTGCTGAATCATAAGCACTAAATTTAACTGAGGCAAGTGAGGCCTGAAGTTCTTTAGACATTGTTCTGGGTTCTTTTATAACCTCCTAGATGAGTCATCAGTGCATTCTTGGAGATATTTTGGTAGACTCCTCCTTTTGGAAAGGTTCACCCACTATTCCAAGTTTCACTGTGATTCGCTGGAGTCCTGAAGCCTGAGAAATAGCTTTATAACCTTTTCCACTCTGATAGATGTCAATCACTTTGTTTCTCAGCTGTTTGTGGCATGATGTGTTGTTGTTTTTTTGTTTTGTTTTTTTAAATCTTTCAATTCCTTAGTTTCTGTGTTTTTTGAATTTTAGTAAGAAGTCTTGTTTTTTTTCTTGTATATCATTACTATTGACAATAATCTCCCTAGTGTTCCTGTTCGTGCCTCGCTCTGCGTTCCCTGTCACTGACTTCTTGAGTCGTATTATTTAGGTCTGTGTTCCGGATAGTTTTCCTGTTTTACTTGTTACTTGTTAATTTTCTGTTGCTTCATGTGTTAGCTCTGTCATTCCCTGATTGCTTTCACCTGTTGTTCATTACTTCCACCTGTGTCTTCTTCCTCAGCTGTTTGCCGTCCCAATCAGTTCTCAGTTCTGTTGTCAGTTTGTCCTTGATATGTTTTCTGCTCGTTCCCTGGAGTTTCTGGATTTTTAGTTTATTGCTACTTTTAGGACATTTACAAACAACCTAATACAGGAATTGTTTTTTTTAGTGATTGGAAAAGCTTCGGGTTTTGTGAAAAGCTGAAACATTTGATGCAACTGTGCCAGAAAAACAATCTGACATCCATCTCCACAGTGACACCTACTGGCTACTTTTGCAATGGTCATATCTTGATAATGCTATTCTTTGAAACAAAGACATAGACACAGTTTCCAAATGAAGCTACATATTATCCCTAACTGTCGATAATTATGATCAAATCATCAAAAAATGAGATTGTTAAGGACAACAAGATGTGACGGTAATGGACGGTGTGTTTCGGCAAATACTATTTTTCCACATTTCTGCAAGAGACACCTTTACATTCTATACTACACATTTCCTGTAAACGCCCAAATACACACACTAATGGTACACCAGGGTCAATTTAGTGTTCTTCTCTTACAAACAAAATTTCTGCAAAACAGAAATTATTTTATTTGGGCAACCCATACTGTTAGATGGGTATGACAGTGCCATCGTACCACATCTCTTAATTTCTTACTGTTGTTCTGTTGCAAAGAAACTTAGTGTGAATTTTGACTGCTTTAAAATTTGATCAACGGATTAGCTCTGTTGTAAAGACAAACAGAGTAGTTCAGGCTTTTATTACTGCTTGTGTAGGCTATTGTAACTCATATGTTTGCTCTGATCAGTCACTACTTCGTCGCCTACAAGCTGTTCAAAATGCAGTAGCACGCCTTTTGATGGGAAAGAAACGCTGTGATCACATTACACCTATAGTGACCTCCTTACACCGGCTTCAAGACCATTTGAGGATCCAGTTTAAAATTTAATTGATGTTTTTAAGTGCCTCAATGGTTTGAGTCTCCGTCCTACCAGAGCACTGAGGTCTACGAATCAGGTGTTTTGGGACATTCCTAGATCCAGGATTAAAAGCAGAGCTGGTAAAGTCTTTTCAGTGGTGGCTCCTAATCTTTGGAACAACTTACCTTTTCACATAAGAGCTGCATAGTCTCTTAATCATTTTAAAACACTGTTAAAAACTTACTAGTTCTTGCTTGCTCTCAGGTCTAATTGAGCAGAGTGTCCTGGCTTTTATTATGCAGTCTAACTTGTGTTGTTGTGTTTGATTTTTAGTGTTTTTCTTTATTGCTGATTTAGTGACTGTTACATATAATGTGTATTTTGTATAGCTCATGCAGGACTTTGGTTAGCTGGGGTTGTTTAAAGTGTGCTATAGAAATAAACTTTGATTTGACTTGCATGCAGACCAGGCAGGCTTTGTTTCGAACTGGCTGAATGACAACCTGCGCTACCTCCTAAACCACAGCTGCTGCACAGAACACAGACTGCTTGACAGGACTGTCTATTTACTGTTTCATAATGAAAAAATGTGTATCCATCATTCAGCCTCCTGAAAATGATGTGTGTAATGAATAAAGGGACATCTAAACAACTTTTATAGCTTATACGTGGAAAAAATCCCAGTTATGAAATTTCAGTGGCTGGATGTAATGACGCAAATGACTCTTTCAGTTCAGCTGGCTTTAATGAAAAAGGAAGTAAGTGGTTTTTGAGATGCTTCATGTTTCCTGTTATTTTTATATTCAAACGGATATACGCATAAGCTAAACTGTAATCTGTGCTGTAATGCAATGGTTTTACGTTATTCTACTTTCTTGGAAGACTCTGTTTCCTGCGTGCATGCTCTCTGTCATGTAATAACCTGGTGGTGTTTTTCTTTTGGGGGAGCAGCACATTACAGGGAGTGCAGAATTATTAGGCAAATGAGTATTTTGTCCACATCATCCTCTTCATGCATGTTGTCTTACTCCAAGCTGTATAGGCTCGAAAGCCTACTACCAATTAAGCATATTAGGTGATGTGCATCTCTGTAATGAGAAGGGGTGTGGTCTAATGACATCAACACCCTATATCAGGTGTGCATAATTATTAGGCAACGTCCTTTCCTTTGGCAAAATGGGTCAAAAGAAGGACTTGACAGGCTCAGAAAA
The DNA here is from genome assembly GCF_018398535.1 of Haplochromis burtoni. Classification (NCBI taxonomy): domain Eukaryota; kingdom Metazoa; phylum Chordata; class Actinopteri; order Cichliformes; family Cichlidae; genus Haplochromis; species Haplochromis burtoni. Next base: position 4,620,370 of record NW_024582369.1, read on the forward strand.
GTCAAAAATAGTGAGATATCTTGCAGAGGGATGCAGCAGTCTCAAAATTGCAAAGCTTCTGAAGCGTGATCATCGAACAATCAAGCGTTTCATTCAAAATAGTCAACAGGGTCGCAAGAAGCGTGTGGAAAAACCAAGGCGCAAAATAACTGCCCATGAACTGAGAAAAGTCAAGCGTGCAGCTGCCAAGATGCCACTTGCCACCAGTTTGGCCATATTTCAGAGCTGCAACATCACTGGAGTGCCCAAAAGCACAAGGTGTGCAATACTCAGAGACATGGCCAAGGTAAGAAAGGCTGAAAGACGACCACCACTGAACAAGACACACAAGCTGAAACGTCAAGACTGGGCCAAGAAATATCTCAAGACTGGTTTTTCTAAGGTTTTATGGACTGATGAAATGAGAGTGAGTCTTGATGGGCCAGATGGATGGGCCCGTGGCTGGATTGGTAAAGGGCAGAGAGCTCCAGTCCGACTCAGACGCCAGCAAGGTGGAGGTGGAGTACTGGTTTGGGCTGGTATCATCAAAGATGAGCTTGTGGGGCCTTTTCGGGTTGAGGATGGAGTCAAGCTCAACTCCCAGTCCTACTGCCAGTTTCTGGAAGACACCTTCTTCAAGCAGTGGTACAGGAAGAAGTCTGCATCCTTCAAGAAAAACATGATTTTCATGCAGGACAATGCTCCATCACACGCGTCCAAGTACTCCACAGCGTGGCTGGCAAGAAAGGGTATAAAAGAAGAAAAACTAATGACATGGCCACCTTGTTCACCTGATCTGAACCCCATTGAGAACCTGTGGTCCATCATCAAATGTGAGATTTACAAGGAGGGAAAACAGTACACCTCTCTGAACAGTGTCTGGGAGGCTGTGGTTGCTGCTGCACGCAATGTTGATGGTGAACAGATCAAAACACTGACAGAATCCATGGATGGCAGGCTTTTGAGTGTCCTTGCAAAGAAAGGTGGCTATATTGGTCGCTGATTTGTTTTTGTTTTGTTTTTGAATGTCAGAAATGTATATTTGTGAATGTGGAGATGTTATATTGGTTTCACTGGTAAAAATAAATAATTGAAATGGGTATATATTTGTTTTTTGTTAAGTTGCCTAATAATTATGCACAGTAATAGTCACCTGCAAACACAGATATCCCCCTAAAATAGCTAAAACTAAAAACTACTTCCAAAAACATTCAGCTTTGATATGAATGATTAATGATTAATTTTTTGGGTTCATTGAGAACATGGTTGTTGTTCAATAATAACATTATTCCTCAAAAATACAACTTGCCTAATAATTCTGCACTCCCTGTATTCTGTGATGAAGCAGAGGACCTTCTGAGGCTGAAGTAATCTTAAAAACCTAGCACAATGTTGAGTGATTGGATGATAGATTTCTTGGACAGAATTGTTAGTTGCTATCAATCCACGTATGCGAAAATCCTCGAATATGGCACAGTAAGCAGATTATACCTAATCCACTTAGGGTGTTAGATTATTTTATATGCTATACACTCTGTGATCACAACGTGAGACATAATGCGACAAGATTGCACACTATATGAGCTAAATATAAGACATGGGATTTGCTTGTGAACATCACACTTGTAATGGGTGTGAAGTATTAGCTGTGGTGTGACACATAGGCTTTAGAATACTGTGTAACGAGTCACACTAAAATAGAGAACTGCATTAGCTGTTACAATGTTAATGATAATGCCATCATTCCTTTTTTAGAGTGCAACCAGTTCTGGTTAAATGTCCCCACCGACCCACCCATTTACTTGCGGTTTGATTGGCAAGCCTAAGTAAAACGAAAGTAATCACATGTTAATGATTTAAGTGGTCAGAAATAGGCCGATTTCACAGAGAACACGCTGGGAATGTCTAAATCTCACCTTACACAGGCCCCTCTAAATGCTAATCTCTCTGAAATATCTGCTTCTCCAGGACACTGTGTTTCTGGGCGACGTGTTACCTACAATTAGCCACGGCTAATTAACGGCACCACCAGCCAGCGTGTACAATAAAGCAATGAGGCATGGCTCAGTAGCTTGGCTACTAGCTGTTAAACACAGCCAGGTGTCTCATATTTTTAAAAAGCCGTCGTTAATCAAGCTTAATTATTGTACCTGCGGATCATGTGTCTGAAAATGGAAAATTACTGTATTTGTCATCACCAGGTTGCAAATGCCTTTAAGGGTGTGTAGGTGTTTTACACCACATCACAGCACATAACTGGATATCCTCTTAGCTCCCATCCTTTTATATCTGACACAGCAACAACTCTGTGAGATGATCTGATCTTGTGTTTAGTGTTTAAAGTGAATGTTATTTAACTCTGTAAGTCAAAGTGGATATTTTCTCCATCCATATTTCATCCATTCATCTCCAACTGGCTGCTGGATACTTGGTTTTAAACCACTGTTGCCCAGTGAGAGTAGAATGAGGGACGGGAGTTTGGTTCAGTGTGGGAAAAGTCAGGGAGACACTACACAGCATGTTTATTGTCTTGGGCAGCTGATACCAGCAAAATGTTCTGGTCAAAGTTTGTTGTGGTCATCCAGAGGACGAAAATGGTCCAGTGTCTGCCCCGAGGGAGGAAGATGAGAAGTGAGTCATAGAGAAGAAAGAAGGAGGCTAAACAACTATAAAAGGAGGGTAAGGTTGACAGAAATGAGCAAATAACTTCCACTGAGTGACTGGTGCTCAGCTATGACAGTCTCTCAACCAGGTTTTCAAACACAAAACAAGCAAATACCTGCAGAATGACAGAACTTTTAATCTAGGTGGTGGGAGATGGAAGATGTGAAGGTCATGGTGACATGGGGGACCAGGTGAATAAGGCCATAGACTCTCGTTACACATTTTCAAGCTGGCAACTGTTTGTAGGCATCTTTGGTTAGCAACCAAATCACAAGGAGGTTTGTGGTGCAGCAGTTTTTTGTTTTTTTGTTTTTTTGCTCTTGATTTCACCTAACAAGAGCCAGCAACGTCCAGTTACCACTGACAACCAGGCAGGGAATGCACATTTTTCCATAGCATGTCCAATTTGGTGGATAACTCTCGAGGAGTGTGTACATGAAAAATGTGCAAAAACGGCACTTGTTTGTGAATTGTTGTTGCCACATGGCCCACATCAAATATTAACAGTACGTTGCTGTCTTTTTTCAGTATAATATTTAATTTTTCTTTTTTTTCCAGTTCAAATCATGATTTAAATGTCTTGTGGTTATTAGTACATTTACACTGGGTTCAGACTTGGATTGTTGTGAATGTGTGATGTGGTTTCTATTGTCAGTTTGGCTGAGAACAGCGTTGAAATTTAGCTAGCAAGGTGACAGAGAGTCCTGTAGTGATTAATAAGATCTAGCCAATGTTCATCTGCAGTAAAGTTGCTGATGGTATTGAAAACAGACAAAGCTGATATCTTGTAACAGTTCAAGGAAGAAGAAACATGCATTCAGGGTAGTCGTGCGGGGGCATATTTTTGCATTGCTTTTGCCCACTTTATTATGTACACTTTGCTAGTACCAGGCTGGACCCTGTTTTGCTTTCAGAAGTGATTCAGGTGCTGGAAACAGTTCTCAGACATTGTGGTCCATATTGACATGATACCATCACACAGTTGCTGCAGATTTGTTGACTTCACAGCCATAATGTGAACGCATGTTCCCCAAGGTGCATTTGAGAAATCTGAGTGCAGTGAATTCATTGTCATCTAAGGAGCTTAGAAAGAAAAGCGCCTGGACTTTTTTAAGTTGCTTGAAGATGTTTCACCAACAACAAGGCACCAACTGTCTGCCATTTATAATCCAGTTTTGAGATCCCTTCCCAGATGCCTTAACGCCCACTCACATCCTGGGCCATTTGACCTCAGGAAATCACATGATAGGGTGGGGCTAGGTTTCACAATGAGCTCACCTGAAACCTTGGCTGATTGTGACCTACACCCGTTTTCACATCTGGGCTCGTGTGATAAGTTAGAGGATCATTGTCCCTCTTGGGGGGATACTCCCACAGGGCTTAAATCTGGGACTCTCCACCATTTGACCCTAGACCTGAAGAAGCTTCTCGGATGAGAGGTGAAACATCTTCAAGCAACTTAAAGAAGTCCAGACGCTTTTCTTTCCAAGCTCCTTAGACTGTGATGACCTGAATGACTGAGAACCTTCACTGACAAATCATTGTCATGTTCAAGAAACCAGTTTTAGATGACTTGAACTTTGTGAGAAAACAAATCCATTACACCACCAGCACCCTGGACCATTGATATAAAGGAGGATGGATCCATGCTGTCACATTGTGTCTGGCAAATTCTGATCATATCATCTGAATGAAGCAGCAGAAAGTGAGACTCAACAGGCTAGGCAACATTTTCCAATCATCTGTTGTCCAGTTTTGGTGAGCCCATGTGAACTGTAACCTCGGTTTCCTATTTCACGCTGTCAGGAGTGCCACTCCAATTTGGTTTTCTGCTGTTGTAGCGCATCTTCCTCAAGATTTAAAGTACTGTGAATTCAAAGATGTTCTTCTGCATACTTTGGGTGTAAAAACTGTTTATTTGAGTTACTGTTGCCTTTCTATCGGGTCAAAGCAGGCTTGCAGAGTTCTCCTCTGATCTCTGGCATCAACGAGGCATTTCCTCCCACAGAACTGCCGCTCACTGGATATTTTCTCTTTTTCGGATCATTCTCTGTAAACCCTAGAAACTGGGAAAATCCCAGGAGATCAACAGTTTCTGAAATACCCCGATTAGTCTTTTGACACCAACAACCATGCCATGTTCAAAGTAACTGGCATGGTCCCCATTCTGATGCTCAGTTTGAACATCAAGAAGTCATCTAGACCAAGTCTAGATGACTAAATGTGTTTACTTAGGGTGGCTGATTCAATATTTGTGATAAGCAATTGATTAGGTGTAACTAATAAATAACTAATAAAATGTGTAACTAATAAAATGTGGGATCCCACATTTTGTTGTAGGCATAAAAATTGATGTTAATTCAGCTACAGACACACAAGCAGATGATAGATGTTACCTTTCATAAAGTTTTGAAAGGCCTTTTATATAACAATATAACAAAAACAAAAAACTGTTAGATAAGAAGTCAGACAGCATACATGCACACACTTGCACAGAAATGAAGCCAAAACTACTTTTTGGACTTTGGGATTACAAGAGTCAAGTTTCACTAGAGAGCCTCCTTATATCCATGTTCACCATAATCTTGCAGGTGTCACTGACGATTTAATCACTGATTTTCTTTTGGAGGAATGAGGGAGTAAATTAGTGTTGTTCTCTGCCGTAATCCTAAAATTTCATCCCTTCTAAAGTCGGCTTCCTCTACTGTTTTCTGAGTGATTTGCAGTTGATCGGGAGATGAATGGTTTGCCAAGTTTTAACACTGAGCCCTTGTGGATTCTCTAACAAGGCCAGGCCTGTCTAATACAAAACACTACACAAATCGAGCTCCTTTCTGCCTGATCTGCAGTAATTCCCCCAGCTCACATCACTTCCTCACTTGCAGATCTCGCAGTTATACAGCACACACTGTAATGCCAGCAAATTACTTTTCAAAACTGCTCAACTGCTAATTAGATAGCTTTGGTGCAGACGTGCTGGGTCAGTGACCCTCTGCCCTACAGAAGTGCTCTTAAGCAAGACAGAATCCCTCATTGTTCCTGAACTCGATTCTCCCTGAGCAGGGGCAAAGTTAAAAGAATGTTTCGATAAGAAGATTGATATAATAGTTTGAGACTGCTCTGGTATTGACTTAAGTGTTTCACAACAAAAATAAATAAATCTTGAAGCACCTAAGTTAAAGAGTTGTCCCAAAAATATCACATTTGATTTGATTAAAAACAGGCAGGAAGCACAGTTGCAGCACAGTCACGCACGATTTAATTTCGTGCAATTCAAAGTAGATCTGAATGTAGGGCACGGAAAAAGAGACAGAGAGAGAGAGAGAGAGCGGTGAGAGGAAGTAATCACTAAAGTGAATTGATCAATCGATGCATTTATTTTCTTGTACATGAAAACAAATACACGCACGCAGCACACGCACGGGTATTTCTGGTGAATGGTAATGCTGTCATAATGAGGGTAAGCTGGACTACACCCATGTGAGAGATGAGTGGGTGCTCTGGAGCCAAGCTGGCAAAACCACAATTGACCAGTCTGCCCAGTCGAGTATACACTTCATAAATGTAACGCCATGATGTCAGTTTAAAACTCACAACCTTTGCCCAGTTCAGCCCAGTCCTCGTTTCTGTCAGTGAGCATATTACATTTGCTGAGTTCCCTCAGTTTCTCTTGTTCTTCTACATTCAAACACACCTACAGATGAATGAGGACACGGTGTGCTCCCCCCTCTGCACCACTCTCCCTTCCTTCACCTTATCCCTTCTCACACCTGCTCGCCTCCATTCCAACCTTATCCTCTTTTCTCACCCCTGCACCTCACCAACACTTCAGCTCAATTAGTCTCTTTTCCACTGCTCCTCTTAGTCATCCTTAAACAGATTTTAGTCTTACTCTCATTCACTCCCTCCTTCCCTCTCCGGTTTCTGGCCTCATGCATCATGAAGGATATTTTCCAGTGTGACAGTCAGTTAGAAATGTGAATAAATATAGATCAGAAGCCTTAAAGACAACGTACGTGTAAGTGAGCACATATCAGGCCTAAACGCTGCAGACACGCCTCAGGGAGGGGTTTTGCCGAGTCATGATTTCTCTCGGTTTAAATCAGCAGCGTGGTGTGATTTACCTGCTTGCGAGCACGTCTCTTGTTTCAGGTCTTAAGGTTCGCAGGACTTTAATCTCACTAGCTTTCCTTGTTCTCCATTTTCGCTCTGTGGAAACCTGATCTCAACCTGAGTCATTTTCATATTCATCAATCTGTCATTATATATTTCAGGTAAAGAGGCAATGCTGTCATTTGTTGTATGCCTGGATTTGAAAATTGCACAAGAAATATAGCTTTCAATTGTGCATTGTTACTTCCCTCCCTTGGTCACACCACATACTATAATGACTCTCTGGGTGTGGTCAGGGAAATAACAGACTAACTCATATACATAACAGGTAAACTGTCCCATTTAATATTGCCTGCAGTGGAAAAATCCCTCAGTTCCCTTTGTAATTTTTGAAATGTTTACATCTGCTTTAATAAATAGTTAAATAATAACTTGATTGTCAGTATGTAATGAAATATCACCTGCAGAGACCACACCATAAAGATGATCTATCAACAGTTTTTCTTTTGACTTTATGGAAAACAGGTTTGCTGTTTTAGTCACATTTAGCTGTCTTCGACATAAAGCCACAAGAGGAAGATATTTTCGGGTAAAAGGTAAGGCGAACGTCTTACTATATGCTTTTCACACCTAACAAGGGAACTTAGTGGAATATTTAGCTGTTAGATATTTCATGCTATTTTATGCCAAATATTCAAAATTTCTAAAGCTTCAAACCACCTAATTTTATTTTGCCTTTCTTGACAACCAGAAATCCACCTAACAGACACAGAAGAACCGTTGGATGAAGCTATTTATCGAGGACTAACTACCCCCGAAAATTCAGCATAAGAATTTGTTCGCTCCAAAGTAGTGCATGTGTCTAGAATCAGAAAGAGATTGCACAAATCTGATTTGCAAGGTGGTCCAGTGATTAACACTTTTGCCTCACACCAAGAAAGGTCTAAGTTCAAACCTATAGTGGGTTAACCCTAACCCCTAATGTCCAAATATCCCCCCAAAAGGCGATGGGATGGCGAGGTCCCAAGTTGATCTGATAATCTTTTGCATTCTTCTGTGTCTTTGACTCGGATATTAATCGCAATGCTCAAAATCCAGCAAAGCACAAAGACCAGTCATGCTGATCATGACATGTTGCACCAGTTAAAAGTAAATAAAAGGAGCACCAGAGCAGTCTTCCGTTGAGTGTGATATTTTTCTTTCATTCTGCAATGGTGTGATTCGATTGCATCATCAGTATATGATGTGATATCGATAGATTTCACTGTTTTCACAAACACTCCTTACAGATAAAGTTCCCCATTCAGATTTACTTATCTTCCTTTTTGGGGAAACGTGAAAAGAAAGTTTGATTTGCCTGTTTTCCAACCACACACACGTACACACATGTCAGCTGCTTTTACACACCTTTTTTTTTTGCTTTCAGTTTACCTGACTGTTGTTTTTTGGTGTGGTTAGAGCAATCAGAACCAATTATCAGGACCAATAATTTTATTGAATTCTGTCCATACTGTATAGGAATGTTTCTTGTTTGTTAAGCCACTTTAAGACTGACCTGTGAATCATTCAATAAGAAAAAGAAAATGAAAATGTGTTGCGTTTACCCACCACAGACCAATTTTAAATAGTTTTTTATGCACTTTGTTACCAGCAGCCTGTTGTAAAACCTGAATGTAGGAAAAATGCTAAATATAACAGCTTGGCAGGCATAAATGGTACCTTTGTTCCAACAAGTTGATTCTTAAACAGCAGAAATAGAAAAAAAAAATCTAGCAAAGACCTGACACTGGACCTGAGAGATGCATCTGGCCCTTCAATCGATCCATCTGCTGTTCACTGAAGCCTCATCAGAAATCGCATCAGCGGAAGGGTGGCTGTCAAGAAGCCATTCCTAAGGGAAACAGGGAGAAAAGGATGAGATATACCAAACTACACAAGAACTGGAAAGAGAATAAGTGGCAACATCATTTGTCATCAATATGCATGGAGGAGATTGGAGGAGAAGTACAACAGTGAGTACAAGGCTTTGTAGTTGTTTGAGGCTGTTTTTCAGTTAATGGTGTTGGAGATCTTGTCAGAACTGATGGAATTATGAATGCAGAAAAGCATCTTCAGATTTTGATCCACCATTGGGAAAACATCTGATTGGCAACGATTCATGATTGCAAATACGCTGCTCATGGAGTAAACACTATTAGTCATGGATTGGCCTCCCCAGAGCCCGGACTTCAACATTATTGAAGCAGCGTGGGATTATCTCAACAGAGAACAGAATGAAAGCAGCCAACATCCAAAGAACAGCTTTAAATGTCGTCCAAGAAGCCTGGAGAATTATTCAATGACTAATGACATTCAAGCTTGTTAGAATTGCACAAACTCTTTTGCCTTGTATACTGTGTTTACATCTTTTCCCCACTTTTCTTGCAAAATATAAAGAAATGAGAGGTGACTTTTTTTGCACAGTACTGTATATTATCCATTTGTTGGTGAGATCATAGTTATAAACAACAAATTCCCCTCTGAGTCTTTTTATGAAACATATAAAAATCTGAAAAAGTTTAAATCATGTTAACATAATTCATCTGGACAATCTGGACAGGCAGCTAACTTGCTTGCTTCTTTCTGGGCTCATGTTAAATCACAGATTAGATGGTTTATGGCATTCTTGTAGGAGTTTTACCCAGTGAAGGGGGGCCCACAATTTACAGGGATTATATGGTGTGCTTTATATCTAGGTATGCACATAAAGAGCATGAGCCAGGGAGAGCAGAGCTTTTGCATGGCTGCATTAGCACCATGCAGGAGCTAATCCAGCAAGCAGCAAGCAATGGGGCTAAGTGGAACAGAGTTTTAAAACAAACACGTCCAAAGAGCCAAAAACTGCCACTTAATCTACATTCATAGGGGTTAGATTTGGTCCTAGAGATCAGCTGCTGCTGAAGGGTCACTGACTAATACATGCTCTTACAGCTAAACCTGCTCATTGTCCCCCCTTTTGGGTAAAAATTGAGACAAAATGGTTATTTGGAGAAGCTGAGCAAAAATAGACAGCCTACTTTTATTTGGAAGCTGCTGATATCAGGTTTGCTGTAAAACACATGCATAAAGTGTCAAAATACAAGCTGCATGTCCAAAAGTTCAAATTAAAAGGCAGAGTGGGGGAAAATGGGTCTACAGGGGTAAACGGGAACTGTAGACCATGAGCCAAAAAAAAGGAAATCAGTTCCTAGGACTTTATTTCTAGGTAATGTTTTTGAGTTCCTAAAAAGGTCTTTCCAAGAAAAGTTGCTGTGGGGACTGTGGGGCCAATGAAAAGGTAGATCGATGATGCAGGTAAACAAGAATCTTTATTCCGTTCAATTTAACAAGTGGCAGCCAGTGATGTTGACTCAAGTAGATATCTGTGTAGCTGAAAGCTCACCTGCACCCCCCCCCCCAATATAAAGACACAGTCAGATAATGATTGACTCCTTGTTTTGGAAGTATTCCTTGTCGTCATTGAGGATTTGTTTGTTAATGCCTAACAGTTGCAGAGAGCTGAGCAGAAGGGATGCAGTGTTTCTTCGAATCAATGAAATATGATCCAGGAAGGCTGATTTACGTAATAGATTCATGCGTTTAAAGGTTTATCAGATGCCAAAGCACTACATCGTATAATAAAAAACGATTAGGAAGGATTTTACACGCTAACTTGAAAGTGATTATGGCAACAATCATTATACAGCAACCATAAAGCCCACTGCGTCAGCACATCTCCCCCATCAATACAGTGATTGGCGGTGGGTTGGCAGCTTTATTCAGTAGTCCAAATGTTGATGTAGTGAAATGAATGCGAAGCAATCAATGCGCTCCATGACTACGCCTGTAAAACAGTAAAATAAAAGTAAAAATCAGATCTGATTTAAGTTCGGCCAGGCTGAACCTCTGGATCGCTTCAAGCGTGGCTGCTATTTTTAGGTGGCTCTTTTTAAACTTGCAAGTGTGCATTTGCATGCACCTCCAGCTTGTGCAGATAGTGAACATAAACCTGATGTCATCTGACCTTCATGTCAGGGATGACAGCCCAGTATCTGACTATGACCTAAAAGCTAAACGGGGGGTCGGCTTTTGAGAAGGGGATATTTGGTGCAACGAATTGAACTGTGGGCATGTTCCACTCTTCTGTTGTATGCTGGCAGTCAGCAGATTTTGGTCCCTACCTGCTCTACTCACATGATTCATTTCACTATAACTCACTATGTCATTTTTTCCTAATTGAAATTCAAGTACGAGGTCACTGTTTCGACATGCTGGAGGAAATCCAGTGCACATCCGCAGGTGTGTGAGTGCAAGCAGCCAGAGCCGACTTCCGTGGAGTGATTTAAAAATAACAGCAGAGCTTAAAATGGTCCAGTGGTGCACCAACAGACAATCTTGAGTGGGACAGTGGCTAAATTTAAACAAAGTATGCATGATCACACCAACTACTGCAGAGTGAGTATAATGTATCCCAGATTTGTCTCACCATAACCTGCATAAAAAAGCACATTTATCTTGCCTTTACTGTTAATCACACAAATCAACACAAATTAAGTGTCATTCTCTTCTGCGCTCTGATAGACACTTGGAGGAATGAATTATTTGATGTCCTGCAGAATTTGTACATTTGCTCACTTCAAAATAAATGAACAGTCTGCAATTTTTATGGTAGTTTCATTTTTAATGTAAAGAGACAGAATATCAACCAAAACCCCAGAAAAACACCTTACGTAAAACTCTCACACTGACTTGCATGTCACTGAGCGAGATAAGTATTTGGTCTCTGTAATCTCTTTAATCAGAGATTCAGACACGGCTTGGGAGAAAGTGTTGTGGTCAGGTGAAACATAAATGCAGCTCTTTGGCATCAACGACCTGCCGTGTCAGAAATGCAGAGTACGACCCAAAGAACACCATCCCCGCTGTCAAACACGGAGGTGGAAACATTATGCTTTGGGCTGTTTTTCCTGCTAAGGCTACAGGACAATTTTACTGCATTGAGGGGCCATCCATCTATCCATTTTCTTCCGCTTATCCAGGGCCGGGTCGCGCGGGCAGCAGCCCAAGCAGAGAAGCCCAGACCTCCCTCTCCCCAGCCACCTCCTCCAGCTTATCCGGGGGAACACCAAGGCGTTCCCAGGCCATTCGAGAGATATAATCTCTCCAGCGTGTCCAGTGTGTCCTGGGCTTCCTCCCGGTGGGACATGCCCAGGATACCTCACCCAGGAGACGCCCAGGAGGCATCCTCGTCAGATGCCCGAACCACCTCAACTGGCTCCTTTCGATGTGGAGGAGCAGCGGTTCTACACTGAGCCCCTCCCGAATGGCTGAACTTCTCACCCTATCTCTAAGGGAGAGGCCAGTCACCCTTCGGAAGAAACCCATTTCCGCTGCTTGTATTCGCGATCTTGTGCTTTCGGTCACTACCCACAGCTCGTGACCATAGGTGAGGGTAGTGGCGTAGATTGACCGGTAAATTGAGAGCTTCACTTCACTCAGCTCTCTCTTCACCACAACAGACCGGTACAGCGGCTGCAGTGGTGCGGACGCTGTACTGGCACCAATCCGTCTGTCGATCTCCCGCTCCCTTCTCCCATCACTCGTGAACAAGACCTCGAAATACTTAAACTCCTCCACTTGGGGCAGGGTCTCGTCCCTGACCCGGAGTGGGCCAATGGACCATAAATTATTGGACGAGAACCTCGTTCCTTTAGCTAGAACACTGAAGATGGGTCTGGAAGGGTCTTCCAGCAAATTAATAAAAAAATAAAACAAAAAAGTGGCCAAGAAGAAGCACATTAAAGTTGTGGAATGGCCCAGCCAGAAAAAATGTGATGGGAGCTGAAGCTTAGAGAGTTTCTGTAAAGAGGAGTGGGCCAACATCCCTCCTTAGACATGTACAAACCTGGTGACCAACTACAAGAAACTCTCTCTACCATTAAATATTAGAGACTGTTCATTTCTTTGGAAGTGAGCACAACTTACAAATTCAGCAGTGAATTGAATAATTACTTCCCCACTGCAGCCGTCTATACTCAGATTTAACAAATGAAGATATTGCATGGTGCTTTAAGGTGGCATTTTATTCATTGAACTGAATATCGGTCTCTCATAAAAAATATATATATTTATGTGCAGGAGTTTCTTATTCGTCTCTTCGGCTTTCTTTCATTATTATTAGATGTGCGAATGTCACTTTGCCGCACAAAAACAGAAGAACACCGCTGCCCAATTAAATTTCCGAAAAACACAGCATTCACAACACAGCAACCTTTTTCTTATTTTTTATAAAACAATATGATTTGAAAATAAATATGCTTTACTGTTTACACAGACAAAGAAAACATGTTAATAGTGAAGAAGAGACAAAGGGATCTAATAATTAGGACTCTAAGACTGATGGCAGAAAGATGTTATCCAGATTTGAAAACGGTGGTAGTGTTGTAGTATTGTATACTGAGCTGCGAGCAGTAGTTTTTTATATTTGCATCTTGGGCCGTGTACAAAACAAACGTCCGCTACTTACTTAAATACTTAAATACTTACTTCACACAGATGTATCCCATTCAATCACTCATATAGACATTAACTCTTACACACACACACACACACACACACACACACACACACACACACACACACACACACACAACACACACACACACCACCACACACACACCACACAAGTTGAAATTCTACAGAGTACCCACGCCCTTAGATGAGACGGGTTGAAAAGGAGGAGGTGTTATCAGTACAAATGATCTATTTGGGAATGTTAAAATCATTTATGATTTTTTTGTTGTTGCTTATTTTGCTTCGTAGAAACGAGAGTAGCCATCAGTGACCTTACACATGGGGAGATAGGACAGCCACAGGTACATAACACTGCATACATAAATAGACCAAATTAAATATGGGTAGACTGAATACTGAAAAATACTCTATAACATAAATTATCTAGAATGAACTATTAGAGAGAGATATTAACTATGTACAGGTTTAGAGAAGCTGTATAATCACTGGATTCTGTATTGAGTTCAACATTGAAGAAAACTACGTCGACAGTTGACAGACTCCTGAAACAATGCAAACAAAAATAATTTAAAAAGCAGTACTCTTTCGTGAGGCACAGTTTTCAAATGGAATCAATCATACAGTGGTTTTCTTGTAGGACATAGCAATACATACAAACTCTATATCGATGACCAGTATCCCTTTAAAAGTATATGGCACTTCAGAGTCTCCTCTGATCACAGACGTGACCCATGTAAGCACAGGTCAGTGCTGCAAAGTCTTCAGAGGGAAGGAAGTGATATCACGAGGAGAAAAAAGGCAAAACGTCGTCTGAGAAAGGTCCATCCATCGCTTAAAAAAAAAAAAAAAAAAAGACACCCACGTCCTCTTCAGTCCTGCCTGCTGTTTTAGCAGTTAAATATATATTAGATTGAGAGGTTTCGCATGTTATGATTGAAACAACCACAGTAGACTCGTATCCAGTGGAGTAATTGTACACAATGATCTGACGATAAGACTACACCTGCACTGCAAGCCTGCTAGAAATGCAAAACCACATAGCTCCTATTTTGCTTTTAGACGAATCATGGGCTTAGTTATTACAGTAGCAGCAACAATTCTGTATATTCTTTTTTTTCTCTCTTTAAATGTGGTCTATGTACACACAGATATACAGTGGGAGGAAATTTCAGTTCAGTCCTTCTTTTTGTTCTGTTTCGGTCCATGGGGAATGCTTTCCACAGAAAAGAAGAGCTTACGGTTCAAAGGTCAAAAAGTGCGTGCTGTGAAGTATCTCTAATATATTCCTTCATCTTGTACATCTGGTGCCCCCACTTCTCTCATCTTCTTGGCTTGTCACATCTAAACAAGAAGAAAGAGAAATGATCATAAGCGCAATAAATGTTTATAGGGAACAGCAAAATCAGCCTATTTTTAATTCTTTTGTCTTGCTCACACAAATGCAGGCAAGGTGGCATTTATTTGGAGATAACTTATCTCATAAACTCCCCTTCCAGTTCTCCATCTATGCCCTACTGCACTATAAGCTGTTCCGATTCATTCACCTCTCAGTACTATCTGGGGATCTGTCTGGCCCAGTAGGCCTACCCCAAACCCCATATGCTGTCACATCTACATAAGGGTGTGGTCCCAGCTAGTGAATTAATAATTAAGTCACTTTGCCGCTTGGTCCTGGGCAAGCAGGGATGCAGCTTTTTGAAATAATCATAGTTGAAAACAATGAAAAGGGCATTGAAACAAATTTCTGCAGACTGCAGACTTTGCCAGTTCAACATATATTTATCCAGAAACTGCAGTTCCTCAAATGACCCAAAATTCCTCACTTGAACCTTCAAATTGGTAGTACGCAAACCGGTTACTGGCATCTCAGTTGCTTTAAATGCAGTCTATGATTTTATGTACTGTTTTTGCATTTAAAAGACTGTAAGACTACAAGAAACAGCATACAATTTTGTATGCAAACCATGTTCCAGTGCTAGTACATTGGATTACAGTAGTTTATAGTTGTACTAGAAGCTATAGTAGTCACGCGACTGAATATGAAGAGAACCTGCAAAAGCCTACTTAGTGGAGTCTAACAGGGATGTTGTGACTAGAGCCTGTTTGCTACCGATGTCATCTGACCGAACTATATTTGGATCTTAAGTTGGTTGCATTACTATAAATTCCACACAGGTTTTCCGTTTAGTCCAACAAATGGGTGAACCACTTTGCCGATGTTACTTACTTGCAGGTCCTCTCGTTGAGCTCTAGCTGGCGTTCTTTACAGTATTCGTCTGTGTGTTTGCAGGAGCACCGGCAGGTTGCAGGGTCCTGTACAAACAAACGCTTTCTCCTCTCTGAGCACTGATCACAACACGGCTCACAAACACTGGACAGACAACACAAGGAGATGGGGAGGAAGAAGGAAAGGCAGATTATCACAGTGCACCGTTATCACCCATAAGAAAGGTCACCCTTGGGTCAACCCTTTCATATGCTCCAGTTTGCTCCTCCGAGCCACTGCCAATTTGTGCTGCATGTGACAGTTGTATAGTATTGCTCACAGGATCCCTCAGAGCAGGCAGAAAGTCAAGCAGTAGAAATAAACCTGCTCCCTACCCCCATCCTTGCCTAGCTGATTCGACCTCTCCTGAATGAACGATATGTGTTAGACATGCAGTTAGCGAAGCTCGAGACCAGTTCATGCATCACAAAGCAACATATGGCTTTAAAGTGCGGGTCAGTGACAGCGCACTTCTCACTCTCACTCTAAACTCGTGATAAAGAAGACTCGAGGGTCTGTTTGATGCAATGTTAGGAAAGATTTCATTTTATTGAAGGAAAGCCGAGGACTAGGTTTCCCACAGAGAGACATGAAATCAAAACAAAGGCTGAAAGTCATCTGAATTACAATTCTCAGCAGGTGTGAAGCCCCAGATACTTCATTGACATCTTAATATACAAATTACAAGTGAAAATACAGACAGGAATCGCTTCACAGTATGAACACTGAAGAAACATGATCTCGTTATATTACTTTTGAATAAAATATTAGTTTTTTATGGTTTTAAACACAAAAGCAGGCAAACAAAGAAATAAAAAAACAGTCCTTGCTAAACAATTTGCTGAAAAAAAAGCAATAGATAGCATCACTCATATCTTCACATAACATGAAAAGTACCAGCATTAAGCACAGGACAGCAAAAAAACCAAACAAAAAACTGTTTGTAAAGATGAAAAGAACAAAGTGGGGAAAGGAGACGGGTACGAGACACAGCAAAGCAGCACAGACTCAACACTGAAGACGGGACTATGATTACAACCCTGGTGATCCCAGCACAGATACCAGAACAGTATGAGCCGGTTGGCAAAGCCATGCTGGTGGATCTGAGATCAGTGTCAGTAGACAGGAGGTTCATGTTACAGCTAGCAGCTGATCTAAGATCTGTTTATTTGAACTCCTTTAAACGTGGACATTATCAATAATAAAAAGAGCTATCTGACAAGAAGCCACAGCCAATTTGAACCCTAGGTTTTTGTCGGTTTTATGATACAATGCTGTATCTCGTCTCGAACATCAGTCAACCATTGCCTCGGTTATATTACTAGGAGATTAGTTGGAGATTTTGAGGTTAATGTTTATTCCTTGCAAGTTGGTATGTGGTCTGAAGTACCCCCTAGTTATCACTCAAAGTTTAACTGAAGCTACCTTCGGCACATCGGCAAACAGGGCATAGTCTAATATCCTGAACATAGACTGTAGATAAAAGGTGGACACAGCCAATATGAATTACCCATTCGTTAGCAAAGACTTCTTTTTTGCCATCGCGGTGTGTTCAAACGAGCGAGGAACGGATCTGACTAAGAAGCTGGATAGCTAAAAATTCCCCTGCTGGCCAGAAGAAAGAATACAGGTTTGAAAAACTTCCACAGTGGAAGTTCCTGAAACCTAAAAACTGTGTATGTCTTTTATATACAGTCTAAGATTCTGAATATTTAGGACATGGCTGACAAGACAAAGTTAGGACACCACACGGAAGCAACATGCTAATCGATAGGGCCGATAAGCAAATTAAATGGTACAAATTAAAAGGGGCAAAATAACTCCTCCCAGATTAGCTTAATTATAAGAAGCGCAACACTCAGGTGCAGGTAGGTGGAGAAGGCAGAGCTGACATACGCATCATGAATTGTATTTTCAGGGTTTTTCTTTCGTTTTCTCTTTTGGCCTTTATTCTTGCCTGTCCGGGATTTTCTGCAAGAGAGACAGGAGAACAAGGCAGAGAGATGCCTGAGAGACTGATGAGAGTGACGTGCTTAAATCTCTGAATGATAATTGCTTAAGCCAACATGAATTGATCGCAATGTTTTTGGTTTTTAAAAAAATATGTATATCATTTTATTAGCTAAGAGTTTTAATTTTTGTTACTGATTGGCTTATATGGGATTCTAACTTCACACAAGGCTCTCTGGACCCAATTAATACGATGAGATATGATGTGAAATGAATGAGCGTAGTGAGAAAGTAACTCCATCATGAGTTAAATGACCTACAAATAACGCTTTTAGAAAGCAAGACAACAACTTATATCCTCTTTCTCAAAAAACAGCCAGAGTAAAGCAGCTCACTGTGTGAATATGATTAATATCGCATATTCCGAGACTAAGTTCCTTCACTGCCCAAAACTGGGCTCAAAAGATATGTATATATGTTTAAATAATAAGTACAATGACTCTGCAGAGAGTGAAAGCATATTGTTCTTTGTAGGTTATGGTGGGTGGAAGTTTCCCAGATGATCTGAATACAAAAAAAATTGGACTTTACCAAAACCGCATCTTTTAGTCTATTTGGGCCAACTCTTTATCACTGACTCGACTCGTTACAAACTGCAGCACAATGAGAACAGGCCAGTGTGTGCTTACAAAGCATGCACCTGGTGTATAGGCTGGATTTCATATGCATTATTTATAACGAGCTGAGTCAGATATAATTCCGCTGCACAAGGTATATTTAATTATGCTGGAAACTTTTTGTTAGTTAGACGTAACAGCAAAAACATGATTACAAGTATCTATTGATATTTATGGCTAGCATATATACAGTACATTAATTCTACTTTCTAAGTAAGAAAAAATATAAAATATTATAAATATTAGGAGGAATAAGAAATAAATAGAAGCGTTGCAATTGTATCATGCACAGAAGACGTGATACAACTGCAGTGTCAGACTCACAGTGATGTGAAAAAGAAAGTTTTAACAGGACTCTATGTAGTCCTGGTAAAAACTAAGTGCACCCCATGATACAAGAGCTTGTCGAACAATTTTTAGCAGCAATATCTTAAAGCAGTTATTTTCTGTAAGACTTTCAGTCTCTCACATCGTTCTGGAGAAATTTTGGTCCACTTTTCTTCACAGCGATTCTCCAGTTCATCCATGTTTGCGGGAATTCATTTATGCACAGCTCCAATGCCCCTCCACAGGATTTCGATCAGGTTGAGGTCTGACTAGGCCATTGCAGCACCTTTCCTTTTAAAGCCATTCTGTTGGAGATTTGACTTGTTGTATGACCCAGTTAGGACCAAGCTTTGGTTGTCGGACAGATGGCCTCACACGGTCTCTAGAATACTTTGGTATATAGAGGTGTTCATGGCCGACTCAATGACTGCAAGGTGCCCAGGTCCTTTGGCTAGAAAACAAACCCAAATTATCATCCCTCTACCACTGTGGCTGATAGTCGATATAAGATGTTTTTGCCGATATGTTGTGCTTGTTTTCCCCAAATGTGGTGCTGTGCATTATGGCCAAACGTCTCCACTTTGGTCTCATCTGTCCAAAGGACATCGTTCCAGAAGTCTTGTGGTTTGTTCAGATGCAACTTTGCAGACCTAAGCCGTGCTGCCATTGTCTTTTTAGAGTGAAGATGCTTTTTCCTGGCAGCCTTCCAAACAAGCCATACATTTAACATGCTAACTGAGGCCTGTAGAGTCTGTAGTTTCTCTGAGCATTGCAGGGTCAGACCTTGGGTTGAGCTGACTCGGACGTCCACTCCTGGGAAGATTGTGGCATTGTGTTAACACACAGCTGAATGTTCCAGACCAGAAAACTGCCAAAACTTTACTTTTAAAGAGATATTAATTAATCGATTATCAATTAATTGATAATGAGCAAATGTACTCGATTAAATTATTATCGGTTAACCAAGTACATTTCATTATCAGCGCTTGGCTGCTATTTACTCTTTTAATCATTGTGGAAGCAAAAAGGGTGTACTTAGTTTTTCACAGGACCGTATAAAGTCCCGTGAAAACTTCATTTTTCACAGAGCTGTATAGTCCTGTGACCTCAGGTCATATCAAAGCACATAACCTGATGTTACTCCATTATTCAGTCACATAGGTGCTTTTTTTAAACTTATGTTCAGTGGGTGACCTTAAAAATAAAGTTGCCCTCTTTTTAGTATGACAGATGTTTTTCTTGAAGGTTTTGCTGCTGTTGGTATTGCAGTCTGTCAAAGAATTTTAGATTTTTAGACTATTATTAGAATTGGATTCTCATTTGACTGAATCTTTCCTTATTTTACACATCTCTTTCCACATGTGTCCACTCTGCACTTGACACCTAGCTACCTTACTGATGGGCAAACCAAATTTCATTTTATGAAAATGACTGGGAAGGAAGGCTGCAGCCATGCTAGCAGCACATTTAGGTTTAACTTTAGCACAGCAGTGCTTTGAGCTAAATGCAACATCAGCATGGTAACTTGCTCACAATGACAATGCTAACATGTTGATGTGTAGCTAGGTAAAAGGCTATTTAGCCTTGGTTTAGTGTATTAGCATGATAACATTTGCCAATTAGCATTATGCCCAGCCGCGGCTGGTGGTGGTATGTTGTTAGTTTTGCAAATACGTATTCATAATCCAAAGCGGGTGATATTGATGGCGCTTTATGAATGATTGGAAGGGACCAAATTATTTTCTGCAGACCATCACCACTCAATGGATGTGTGCAACATTCAAGACTGTCCACCCACTAGTTGTTTTTTCCCCACCTAAACATGAATGTAATAGAGAACAAGTTGGGGGATAACCAAAGTCATGATTAATATTGAAACGATCACTGTTTTCTTGTACAAAATGCGCTAATAATTGTAGAGAATTTTTAGTTCAGGGAAAACTGCGGATGGACTGGCAAACTGAAAAGAATCTGTCATTGCTATCACTGTGAGCATGGCTAAAAATAACATTTTGATTCAGGGATGTATCTGGATCACAGACTGCAGAAGTCATAAATGGGGCTAACTAAGCCCCATTTAGGACTGATTGATAAATACAGCATCTAGGTCTGTGTAACAGAATGAAGCAGACGTGTTTTAAATGTAAAATCCACACAATTTCCGCAGAGACGTTGATAATTAACTAATTTCACAACCTCAACATAATGAGTCATCCTAACAGACTTTGAGACTCTTGCCTTAGAGAGGTTAGCCAACATGAATCAAAATATCAGAAACAAGAACATGAACTGTTACCCTAAAGTAACACCCCACCAAAGCCACACTCGCAAAAACAGTTAAAGCAAAGTTCAAGAAGATCACGCAGCTACCCCTTATCTATATGACAGACGACCTGACATAAAACCAAAACAACAACCCCACAATGGAAAAATATCAACGGCTACTCACAGAAAGAGGATTAAAGAGTTTAATGACCCTTAGCACACTGACTTCTGTAGTATTCAAAGGGAGGCCCTCTTAAGATAGGACTATAAACACCAAAGTTTAACAGATCTTCAAAAACACTGTTATCTATATCAGAGGAGTCAGAAACCAAAGTTGCAGAAGTCAAGTGGCATCTACACAGCAGAGACGAGGGAGAGGAATGCAGATGAGATAGAAAAGGTGGGAAAGGTGTAAAGGACAAGTTTGCAAGTGCAATGAACTCATCAAGTGTCACTCATTGACCTGAGCGGGATTAGCTGGTATTCCCAATGTTTATTATCTGACAGCAGCATGTTAATTTGTGCTCACTATAGGACGATCTCATGTTGCTTGTTCACTGAGGTTTTGATGACATGTTATTGCTTTTGGCTTTTCTATCTGTGTTTTTGTCTTTCTTTTTTTATATTAAAGAAAGAAAAAAGGAGGAAGTGGGAGTGGGAAAATAACAGGCACATCATTTATGTTCAAAAGGGACTATAGTATAATTTGGGAAGGCTGAGAGTTGCAGACAAATGATTGTTTGTTGGCAAGGCAAAACCGGAAAAAGATCAAATCTCAAGTCCCTATTGTTTTCCACCCAAATCACAATCTCCATGCAGAAAGAGCGCTGTACTCACTTTTCTTTCTTTTCTGTCACTTCATTCTTTAACCTGAAAGGCAGAAACAAAACAACATGACATTAGATCACAGCATGCAACTGTATCCCAGTAAACAGATACTTATCAAGATCATCAGGGACTGGGGGCTTATTATCATCATGGGTGGAATCACATGAATCTTTTCACATCACATTGCGTCACCGTCCTTTACCAGAACCTATGATAAATCTAGTTTCTTTTCAAGTATCTGGCATCTGCAACTGGCAAGTGAAATCAATTTATTGGGAAATTTTGCAGTTCTTGGATTATATTCATTGATGGATCCACACAAAACACATACACACAACTACAAACACATTTTGACAGGTTTGCTTCACTTCCCAGCCAATAACAGTGTGGAGTTGCTGGCATATCTGGAGGCAATAGTTATTCCAGAGTCTTAGGAAACAATGTTTCCTGCAAGGTAATAGACCACTTGCCAAGTTTCTGCTTTACATAGTAGTACAGCAAGTCTGCACAGGATGGATAACGCATGGCAGTATATGTGTTTACATATACTGTACATTAGGATACAAATTCTTTACTTCAAGTAGCAACACAGTAAAACATGCTGATCAGGTTTTTAGAGTAGGTATGTCTGTACCTGTAGGTTATGAATATGCTGGCAAAGCTTTCTCATTTACATATGTCTGAATTCTACTGGTCAATCACATCAAATGCAGTCAGTCCAAGTGGTGAGCATTTGCTAAAATGTAGCGTCAGCACCATCAGCGATTGTTCAGTGACAATGTAGCTTTTGATGTGCAGTCATAAACAATGACCCACTGATGTAAAAAGAGATCTAGGTGCAGATGATTCCCAGAAGGGTTGTAAACTTAACAAAACCAAAAGCTATCAACCAACCCTTTAATGTACAATGTTTTTATATATATATATCTATATATATCTATATATATCTATATATATCTATATATATATATATCTATCTATCTATCTATCTATCTATCTATCTATCTATCTATCTATCTATCTATATCTATCTATATCTATCTATATATATATATATCTATCTATCTATCTATCTATCTATCTATCTATCTATCTATATATATATATATATATAGCAGTTTCCCAGCGACTTAATGGCTATAAAGCAGTTCCTGTAATAGTTAAGTCATAATTTTAAAATAGAAGTAAATGGATTCATAGCACCATGTAAATTTTTATAAAGGTGTCTTAAAGGTTTATAGCTTCAAGTAAATGGTGAACTAGGACGTCACTGCTGCAGACATGCAGAACTAATTCCCTGTGGATATTTTGCCCAAATTTGGAAGTTTGATGGACAAGTGGCTTCAACGTGAGATACAGTTAAAAAAGAAAAAGAAAAAGAAGAGCTATTCAACTCGGCCTTTGGCCAATACTCATACTTGCAATGTTTGCTTTATTGTCAGGGTTTCCTGAAACGTGGGAGGATTAGTAAACCTTGACGCTCTGTCAAGGTTTACTAATTCATGACACAGAGCTCAAATCTGCCATCATAATGTCACGAGTATGGAAAACTACACATGTCCAACAAGAAACAGCAAAAAAAGGTGACAAGAAAAAGTGATTATATAGTGTGTGTTGATGCTAGGCCACAAGAGGGACATCATTTGATGTTGATAATGTTACTTGTTTCACCTATTTCTGCCAGTCAAAGCAAAACAGCAAACTGACTGGATCCGTGGTAATTTCAGTCACAGTTAACCTTGTCTCTGGGCAGTCTGTGAGAGGGTCCAGAGACAACTTGTGAACCATCAAACCTAAGACAAGGCCACATCTAAATATAACACTGAATAAAAGCCTCTGAATAGAAGCCATATATACCTAGTTTCCACTGATGCAGAGCCTTTCCATACATGGCAGAAGCTGGGGTAATTTGCACAGGGAAGGGTCTGAGATGGACAGAATCTGCAGTGCACATCGTTCGAACAATAATACAGTGCTGTTTGTACAGCACCATATTGCCCCAGTAAAATGCAAAATGCCACTTTATAACACTTATCTCACAGACCTATATCTAAACTATGGACCGAGGAGCGACCTCCATGTCGCAATTGCAAACAATGCTTTAGAGGGCATTGTACTCAATGGAACCAAGATGAATGTAAGCAGCATTGTGAATGTCTGCTGTGATGTGTTCAAACCTGCTCGGGTCTTTTTAGAATCAGCGAAGTGAAAGAAGCAAAGATAAGATATGGATTTAGGTGATACACATCTGGTGAATGTGTCAGATGAAAACTTCAAACAATAACTTCACATGGCGTGCTTGGCCAACTTCCACTCTGCTCCACAAAGGCACGTTGATTTGCCTGCAGTGATGTTTGGCTGTGCTTTGTGTGGATGTGAGTATGAGTGTGTGTGTGTGTTCAGGGTTTCTTACCTACACTCGCATGCGCTGTGTTCTGTAAAACTCATGAAAATATCATTTTTTTGCCTCCTGGGATTAATTCTTTTAATCTGTAAAAGAAAGAGAAAAATAAGAAATACACGTTGGTGTGTCGTATTTCTAAATATCCAGTGTCCTTCATTGTTCCTCAAGTTAAAGTCAGGGTAGTAATATAATAGAAAAGGCAGATCCGAATGGATCCAAATGCACAGCTTTTGCATGCTGCAATAGGGTTCAGTGCTCAAAGGTCACACCTAAGCAGCCTTTGAGCTATGTGCACTTGGACAGGCTGAAGGGGCTTTTTTGTGCTAAGTACCATGAGGGTCCTGGGCTGGTCGGACAGACACTTGTAAAGCCTGTGCACCTTCTTAGCTTGATGTTTGGGCAAAAATAAACTGAATAAGTGTCCATATTTAGGATACAGACATATCCTTCTTTGGCATAACTGCCAAAGAAGAAAAAACAATATAAAAACACAAGTATTACTGCTCCAAATAACGTTGCTGACCTCCATTGTAACGTTATAAGTGGATGTCGGCGTGCACTGCAGCATCTCGTCGTTGCAGCAGCCGGCACAGCGTGTTAAAACGACGCATGACGGGATGAAGATGTGCTCCACCTCATCTGGATACTCCTGCAGAATTTCCACCAAAAGCTCCCGAGGTTGACACAAACTCTTGTTGTACACCTCCATCAGAGGGATCACTGGGAGACAGAGTAACAGTGCACACAGTTAGAAAATGGCAGAGGAGCCATAGTATAAGTGAGTCACTCCTGAACACACACACCTAAATGGGGATGTGAATAAAGAAAATTGGCAGGCTCACAACAAACACTATACACATAAACATGCACACACACGTTTTATGTTGTATTATTCCATCGAGTAGCGCTCGGTGTCTACCATCAAATACAGACTGGACTGACCTACTTTTACACACTTATGTAATTCCTCACTGAAATTAACAAGTACTCCTCTATGTTGTGTTTCCAACCCCTTTCACTTTTCACTTCAGGAGTGACGTTACCAACCCTCCAGCTTCACCAAAGGCCTCTCAGATAGACTCAAGAACCCCTTCATCAACACCAGCTCTTGTTTATTTGAGCTAATTAGATCCGGACTACTCTCAGCTTACCAATTAATCTGTGCAATTACTTTTAGCTTACCATTCATCGTTTAGAGAACAGTATCAACTTTTTTACCCATATTGGCTTACTTTTTCAGCTGTTCATTTGCCCATCTCACCTCTAAATCACAGTATTAACAGTTTATCTGTTACTTTATGTTAACAAACCCTATCCACATATGTGTGACCCTCAAATGTATTTACCACCCCTTCATATGTCAGTCAGCGATATCCTTCAGTCTCATTGGTAGTCTTTACCACTATTGCCATCTACAGGTCAAACTTTTAGGTTATTATCTCAGCATCTTTCCAAATATCCATGTTAACTATAGAAGTATCCCCTAGGGTAGATGCACCCTGACTCGGAGTCACTGCTGTCTGACGTCATCACCTGCACTGAATATTCTCTGGTCTTGAATGTCACCCAATTTTTTGTATCCATATTGCCTAAAGCTGTAAACTAATAGCCTGTTGTGTGCTTTTCACCTTCAGTCTATTTCCCCCCCACACACCAACCTCCCGTCACTGAGTCTTTGCAGGAGTTCTGCTCTTGAGAAAGATGTTAGCACACAGACCGGCAATACCTCCAGAACATCACTCAGAGCATTGCTGGACCTAAAACAACCCCAGTCTGAGAACCCTCTGGGAAGCCAAACCAAACATGCTGGGCCTGAGCAACATCACGAAGTTCAGCTTCTGATTGTCCAATTTATGTTGGGCAATGCTGGGATTGTGCAAAACTAAACTTAAGGCCAAGAGGGTGACATTCCTTTCTATAAAAGACTCTGGTCTCTATAACATTTCACCAGCTTAACCTCAAACGAGGAGGAATGCTGTTCAACATGAACGTGTCCAACGGTAAGATTTAGAGATGAAACAGCTCATTTTTTTTAGCTTTAAAAAAAAAAAAAAAAAGGAGAGTCATGGTCCCGGATGACTCTCCATAGGGTCAAATGACAATTTTGTCCACTAGGAGGCAATAATTTGCCTTTAATGTCAAGGTGAAATTCAAACCAGCCCTTTGTTTTATTGGCTTTTAGCCAACAAGGGAGTCCAGCACAGACTGTATTCCCACGGTGCCCTGTAGGACACCTACCGTTATGTGGACCTCTTTCTGTTTCCCTCGGTATGTGGGCACTCTGCAAGAAAAAAGAAATAAAAAAAGCACACCGTTAGTTACAGTAGATTGTGCAAGAACTTAGCATAACCCTCTCCATGCCCCTTACTTATCCACAGTTGTGCCAAAGACATATTTACATTATGACATGGCTGTTGAAACATGAAAACCACACAAACATGCCTCTTATCACAGGCCAACCTACACACGGTATAGACTGCAATGACATTTTAAGGGTTTAAATATTCATAAGCTTTTAACACTAATAACAATAAGGTTCTATAGAACATCAGCTGTTCATCCGAGGGGTAGCAGTTTTTCAAAATAAAACACCCGAAGATACAATTCCTTAATCAGCCTGCTCCTAGTCTAATTATAACTTATATGTATATGTGGTGAGGGAGGCCGTATATGGGCAAATGTTTGATCGGAGGCACAGCGTGTCAAACCATCTGACCTAAGTTCAGCCACATTAACGTGACCAAACTTCATAAACTTCAGGATTGGCTGTTGAGTTTCAGTTACTAGACCTTTATTGTTGTGCGGCTCCACTGCTTCCAGGCAGCACGGATTAATAACCGCTGCCATTAAAGCCGGCAAGAATTTCAGCCTGCTACTTTCCCCTCACAGGGGGGTAGCTGTCACCACACCAGTTGGGCCACAAAGGATTTTTTTTTTGGCAACTTTCCATTCGTTCGTTACGCACAATGCCGTCTCGTCTTCACACACGCGCGCGCGCACAACCCTTCCCTCTCCCATTTTTTTTTCACATAGGAGCACGCGCAACTCACGCAATATCTCACCAATGTTGCATGAGATACGGCCTGTGCCGAGTGAGCCGGCATTTGGCGATAAGAAACTCTTTTCTGTTTCTTAATGAAAGGAGAAAGGAGGAGGAAAGAGGAGGAGGAGGGGGAAAAGAAAAGAAAGAAAGGAGAGGAAAAAAATGAAGAAGGTCGGTTTGTTAGCAGGCCCCACCCCCTTCTGGTGGCGTGAGAGGGTCCAACCTTGTGGGCCGAGAGACCCCAGCCCCCCCCAAAAAAGCGCACTATACATTAATGTATGGGTGTCAAGCTGCCAGCACCGGCTCTTAAACCGAGTGATGATACATGCCGGCTTATAGACGAGCATTTTAGCCTTCACCCGCGTGCAGTCCAGTGTTGATTGAGAGGCCTAACTGTCATTAAGTGATCCAGTTAGTTCAATGAACACTTCACCGGACTCCAGCCTGCTAGTGCTTTTATTATGCCGGGGCTGAGATGCTCGCGAGAGGAGCTGTGTTGCCGCCGGAAACCAAAAGGAAGCAATGGGCTCTTTTGAAAGTGGTGTTACAAGAAAGTCCAATCATGTTACAGGAAAACGCGCAGCCTCCTACTGAGGTTGTATTTTTTTTTCACCTTGAAACCTTTGCTCAAAGCCATACCAGCAGTTGATTAATGATTATATAAAAACGATTTACAGTGGGCACTAAAGCGCCATTACAATCCCGCCGCTAGATCGGCTGATTAATCTCGGTTTGAGGGGGATGACTAACGTTCGGTCACTACTGGAATCAAGGGCTGAATTCCAGTTTGAGAACTGGAGCCGCTTCTTGTAGCAGAAAAAGCCAGAATGCCGGTAGTGAACCTGCTCACAAGTCCTAAATCAGAATGGAGCCACTGCGCCTTTAAAGCGTAATAATATCTCCAAGGTGGTTTTTTAGAGCAGGCCTGCAGTCAGCCAACGCCAAACTTAAGATGATTTTTCTGCGTTTTAATAAAAGAAATAAACACTTAGCGTAGATTTACAGGATAAAAAAAGGCTCGCAACACCCGCCGAGTGTGTGTGGGTTATGTTTATACAACGCCACTTTTGCGTAATGGCTGTTTAAATCTCCTCAAAAAAAAAAGAAAAAAAAAAAAGCCACAAAACATTTGAGCTTGTTTAAACACGAGCGGTGACCTAGCTAGAGGAAAGACAAGGACAAGCTACACATTAATGAGCAGTCCCTACATGGCTCAATAGATGTGATCTTTTTTTTTTTCTTTTAAATTTGTTCTCTATGGGTCAGTTTGCTTTCCGGGGACACTCACCTTGACAGCTGACAGCGTCAAAAATAATAGTGTCAAACTGTCAATAAAGTTCATGGTGTTTGAAATCCAATCCAAGGGGGCAGACAATCTTTGTTTAGAAAAAAATAAAATCAGCAGGCCAAATGTGGCTTTTTGTTCTCAAGCATGAAGTTCACAAGTACGACAATATACAAGAGGACCGGCTAAAACTTCTCTGAAAGGGCAGGAGGTTGTAAAAGCAAATCCATGCTGGTCCCAAGGATACAATCCTTCGCGTGTTAACTACTTCTTCTTTTTGTCTCAACTGTTGCCAATTATTTTCAAGATATCCAGAAACACGAGAATCCAAGATGCACAACGTCTCACATTGTTCCGCAGCAGATCTTTATTTTCTTGCAAGGGAGTAGCAATCCACATTACAGAAATAATCCCATGCTTGTTGAGCCAGGCGTCTCCAAGTGTCTGTCCATTTGAAACTTGAAGCCGTGGACGAGGATGATGTTCAGTGGAAAAGAAAACCGCGGTGTCAGTTTAATCGTGGCGAGCAACTTTTGTCTCTTTAGCTCTGGCTGATTTATCTTTAACCCGGTATCATCACTCTGCTCTTGTCTTAGTGCGTCCTCTTCTGTCTGTCGTATAGTGTGGTGAGATCGCGGTACGAAGGAAGTGAATGATTTGGTAGGTGTGTCCTATAGAGCTCTGCGCTAATAGGAGCCCAGAATGCCCCCACCAAAAAAGAAAAAAAGTGATCTTATACATGTGTAATATTGCATATAGGCAAATAGGCAAGATTTACAAAGGGGTTATATATAAAATAGACACATGATCAGTTTTATATCATTATATCTGCGTTGTTGTATCTGTCCTCTGTTCTACATTATGACCAATCCATCCCTTAAAATATCGTTGTAGAACTGTTATGTGATATTTCATGAAACTTCGTTTCCCCTCTTGGCCACAGCTGCCTTGAAAAATATATTTTAAAGTCGGTAAAACGCCTTCCATGTAAAAAAAAAAAAGAATATGTAAAAGTCACTTTGGAAAAACAAACAAACAAAAAACAAAAACAAAACAAAAAACCCTGAATGAAGCTCCTACTGTGTGCCAGGTATGCTCTCTCTGGCTCAGAATGACTCGATATCAGTTTAGAGATATGGTTGATAGCTTATATGCAACAAGTCATTTACAGCAGCTTAAACACCGCTAATCGTTTTTTAAAAAAATATTTTATTTTTAGTCGATTTTTAAAAATCATTTTTAAGGCAAATACCAGACATCACGTTTTTTTTTTGCCACAACACCTGTCTATTTGTACTTCCCCCCCCCCAAATTTGTATTTCTTTTACATGTGAATAAGAAGAAAGAAAACTCTTTGGATACGACAGTCGTATCACGGGGTCGTTGCAGCGCAGATCTACGCAACAAATGAACTCCTTTTTGGGGCACCTTCCGAATCGTTTACTGCGAGGGAAATACCGGTGAACGCACACCGGCGCAATAATCTTGTGAGGTTTTAATTTTGTACTGGGGCTCTAATGCGGTACCGGGGTAAGTATTTTCCAGCCTTGTGACTAGACATGAGAGGGCACCCAACTTGTCGACGTAGTAGAGCGTGTGTGGCTGGACACGTAAGCCTTGTGCGTGCGTGCTCCGGTCAACGTTTTCCGCTTGTGATCCGCTGCGACGCACATATCAGGTGCGGTCTGCATCCCTGAGCTCGGCGGAAAAGAAAAGAAGTATTTGCGTCGTGACTTCCTGGACAAAATATTCTTCGATGGACGTATTTTCTGTGCAGTTTCTCGCCACCTGCCCCCCAACACTCCTGTTGGGGGGCAGGAGGAAAGGGGGAGGAGGAAAGGGGAGACAAGATGAGAATATAGTTATGGTGACGCCCTTGTGACGTTCACAATGATGCTAAGGACAATTAAAAAAAACAAAAACAAAAAACCCCCACAGTAAAGACAAAAAGGCTCAATCTGAGTAAGAACAATGAAGACAGCATGGCAGTTATTTAATTAAATAAAAGCCACACCTTCAAATAGTTAACAACAATGACTTATTAGCAGAAAATAGATTTTACAAGCATTCATGGATATATTAAAGTAGCCTGCGTGGTATTTTAGAATATCCTAATAAATACACGTGGTTGAGTGAAATACTGAAGAAATGAATGATGCAAACATAGATGAAGCACCTCAGTACCTCAAAAGAGGATTTGTTTAAATGTAAAGTGCCCTACAGTTAACCAGTGCTCACAGTATGTTTTCCCCCCTTATTTCTATTGAACTGGAAGAAAAAAATGACATATTTCTCTTTTTATTTTTAAGGTCTTCCTAATCTAAGACTTGCTTTGTGTGATTTCCATGTATTCTCTCTGATTTCCTGTGCCCTCTCCTGGCCATTGCAGGAAGAGCAGTTTTGTCTACCTCCATCTCAATGACAGATTGATAGACACCTAGGAAATGGAATGAGCTGATAAGTATGTAATGACATAACCTGGCAGCTATGTGCCGGCTTCAGTTCATACCTTATCGTGCCTTTAATGGTATGAGAGAGAGAAGGGGGAAAAAAAAAAGATCCCTCAAACAATGAGACTTTACAGTGTAAAGAACTGAGGCATGATAAAGCAGAAAGCAGAGAAGCAGAGTGAATGACAGATAAGGAGAAAGACAGCTTTAAGGAGGAGAAGGCTGACATGTAATTGTAGCAGTCCTGAGAGGAGTTCCTTGGCTGGCTTCAGAGTTAAATTGAAGAATAACAGTTGGGTTCATTAGCGGTGTCACTAAGCTCCTGTTTCTGCTGACTCAGAGCGTGTGGATTCACCTGTGTGTGCTGGTGCAGTCTCTACAGTGGATACAGTTGGTCTGTGCACACTTTCTGCTGACTTGGTACAGGCATAGCTAAACACATGCACTTTTAATGAAACAGTGCTTTCCTAAAAGTACAAAAAACAGCCTCCCCTGCGTTGAACTGCACACTGACGCACATTTGCAAACGTCATCGTGTTAGCACAAAAGCAGGGTGATGCCTGTCGGCGCTGTGGGGACAGCGGCCTGGTGTAATACTCCAGCAAACACTCCATGAGCCGCGGCTTTATCAGTGATAGGACACAAGAGTAATTAGCTGTTTACAGTACAGCCAAAGTCACGTTGTTTTAAGCCGGTGAGTGTTTGGAGTTTTTCCATCCTGAGCAATCATGCCATGAGAACTGCAGTGTGATTTCATGCAGCTGCACGAGTAGTTTTCCACACAAGTGCACGACACACACACACACACACACACACACACACACACACACACACAGGGTTAGAGAAGCCGGAGGTGTGCCTCTTACCTCGGTATTGCTTCATTGCTCTTTACAACCCTCTAAAATGAATCAATCTCTAATTAAGCGTTCATCTTTCAAAAATAAGAGCCGTGAAAGCAGACTACTTAGAGAGAACCAGTAGACTCACATATGTGGTATAGTAAAAAGCTCACCAGGCTTTCCGAAGGTCTTCCAAAGTTTGACCGCTTTTACACTCATTGTCAGTCCAGTCCTTGTATCCGACCACTTTTAGACGAATAATTATTATTTGTTAAGCCACCTAACAGGGACCTGTGAATCATTCAAGCATAAAAAGGCTCTTAACTTAAGGGAAGAACCGGTGTTGTGTCTTTAAATTGCTCTGAGAGATGCATCTGGAACTTCAGTTGATCCATCTGCTGTTCCCTGAAGCCTCATCAGAAATGGTCTCAATAGAAGTATGGCTATCAAGAAGCCATTTTTAAAGAAAGGAAAACAGGGACGAAAGGGTGAGGCATAGCAAATTACATAAGAACTGGACTGAAGATAAGTTGTAACAGGTTTTATGGAGTGATGAAATTTGAAGGTTTTAGTTTAAATTGTCAGTTTTCAGAGGAGGTCAGTACAGAGGTAAATCAGTGTCTGCAGACAATTGCGAAACATGGTGGAGGCTCTGTCATGGTTTGGTGCTCCATTTCAGCCAGTGGTTATGAGCATCTTGGCAAAACTGCATGAATTATGAATGCAGAAAATACAGTCAGATTTTTTTATACAGCACACAATACCACCTGGAAATCATCGCAAAAGGTTCATTTTTCAGCATAGTCCAGCGAGTTGCACTTTTAATTCCCAGTTCAAACCTATAGTAGATTAACCCTAATCCCCAATGTCCAAATATCCCCCAAAAAGCCATGGGATGGAGAGGTCCCAAGTTGATCTGATAATCTGTTGCATTCTTCTGTGTCTTTTTTATTAATCACACTGTTTAAAATCATGCACAGCACAAGAATCAGCCATGCCGATCTTGCCATGTTAGACCAGTTTAAAGTAAATAAAAGGAGCACCACAGCAGTTTTAAGTTGAGTGTTTTTTTTTTCATTCTGCAACGGTGTGGTATGATTGCATCATTAGTATATGATGCAATCAATACATTCAACTGTTTTCACTTACACTTTTTTCAGATGAAGTTCTCCATTCAGATTTACTACAGTTCCTTTGTTGGAAAACACAAAACAGAAGTTTGATTTGCTTGTTTCTTTACACACACACACACACACACACACACACACACACACACACACACACACACACACACACACACACACACACACACACGTTTTATTGTGCTTCTTAGGTTTCTTGTCACTTTGTGGTCTTTCAGTGTTTCTTAAGGAATTTCAAAGCTGCTTTTTAAGTTTTTTTCAGTCCACTGCTTATACTTGACCATTTTTAGAGGTATGCTTTTTTATTTGTTAAGCCACTGACCTATGAATCATCCGAGCATAAAGAAGGCACCTAACTGAACCAGTTTTTTGTGTTTAAATTGGTCCTGACACAGGGAATGATAGATGCATCTAACCCTTCAGCTGAAACATCTGCTGTTCACTGAAGCCTCATCAGAAATGGTCTCAGTGGAAGGGTGACTGACAAGAAGCTATTCTTAAGGAAAGGAAACAGGGCTGAGGTGTACCAAATTACACAAGAACTGGACTGAAGATCAAACAGGTCCTGTAAGGCAGCGGTCCCCAACCCCCGGGCCATGGACCAGTACCGGTCCGTGAGTCATTTGGTACCGGGCCGTGAGTTAAGACTCGGGTGTGAAATATATGGCTTTCAGGGTTCTTAAAATCGGTTTTTAGCGTTATGTTGTTATCATTTTTTTTTCGTTTACTCGGTTTTCCTGGGTCTTTTCACGTGTGTTATGAATAAATCTTCTTTTTTTCGGTACCGATACTGGTTTTATTTTGTTGTATTTATCCGTGACACCTTAAAGGCCGGTCCGTGAAAATATTGTCGGGCACAATCCGGTCCGTGGCGCAAAAAAGGTTGGAGACCGCTGCTGTAAGGTGATGAATTCAAATATGAATATGTCATCAGTGTCTATGGAGGAGTCATGAAAGAGGTCCAACAGTCATGGTCTGTGCCCATCTGTAAAAAACGATGGAGGCTCGGTCATTGGTTTGGAGCTACATTTCAGCCAGTGATGTTT
Source organism: Haplochromis burtoni (assembly GCF_018398535.1). Classification (NCBI taxonomy): domain Eukaryota; kingdom Metazoa; phylum Chordata; class Actinopteri; order Cichliformes; family Cichlidae; genus Haplochromis; species Haplochromis burtoni. Next base: position 4,654,200 of record NW_024582369.1, read on the forward strand.
GGGATCTTGTCGAAACTGACTGAATTCTAAAACTTAGAAAAGTACCATCAGATTTTGTTTCACTTTGCTGTACCATCTGGCAACCATCAGATAGGCTTAAATTTTCAGCATGACAATGATCCCAAACACACTGCCAATGCAATAAAAGCATAGCTGGATAGAAAAACACAATGAAACACTATCAGTCATGGATTGACCTCACCCAACATTGCTGAAGCAGTTTGGGATCGTCTTGACATAGAACAGAAAGAATGGCATCCGACAGCCAGAGAAGAGCTTTGAATGTCCCTCAAGAAGCCTGAAGAACTATTCCTGAAGATTATATTAAGAAATTAAAAGAAAGATTGCCTAAGAGAGTTCAAACTGCAGTGAAGAGTAAAGGTGGTCAAACCAAATATTGACTATCAAGCCCATTAGAGTTATCTAAACTCTGTTTTCCCCCTGCATACTCTATTTCCTTGTTCAATAAATCATTGCGCCTATTTCGCATTTTCACAGCAAAATATGAAGTAATGGAAGCTGGCTCAAGACTTTTGCGCATTACAGTAAAACAATTACAAAGTTTAAGGACATCCAAGTTAACAAATATAAATAAGCGGCACTGGTATGGGATGATCAGGCGATGGCTAATGATTTTGAGTGCGGCTAACAATGAACCTCACTCTTTAAATACATAAAGCAACAGAAGCTTTTCTTTACCTAAAGACAAATGGCTGACTGCCAGGCTTTTATCACCTGTTGCTAAATTACACATTCTTCCTTTCTGTTGTCTTTCCTCCTTTCTGCCTTGCACACTCCCATTTGTTAGTAGTGAGTCTTTGCTTCTTGGCAATAAGCTCATGAGAGCTCAAGCTTCTCGTAAGGCCGTGGAAGGGAGTGATTGGCACGGCAAGGTGTGTCTGTCTGGATTATCATAGTTGACTTCTTAACCAATCTCTTATAAATTGTCCTTGAATTAACCCTTGTGCTTTCACCCGCTAATGCGCTCTGATAACATTCATCCCCCTGTGATTGAGCCGTATATGTGCGTGCACAGTTTCACATGGCTACATGGCTGACAGGAGAATGACTGCAGTACGTGCAGATGAGAGTGTCTCTCAGATTACGGTTGAGGGGATAAAAAAAAAGGAACCTTGTTAAAACTTTCAGGAACATGGAAGTGTGTAATTTAATTTGCTTTCTGTTTCTCAGAAGTGTTGCAAACATGAAACTGTTTAACAGAATTCCCCACTATGCTTCCTGCACCACGACAATTAATCTTTGTGTCTTATCAAATGTCATTCCATTTCCTGAAAGAAAACATCTGATAGCCACTTCGACGTGACACTGAACAGATGACTTCCGTCAACTCTTAAAGCGACTTTATAAGTTATTATCAGCCTGTCAGTGTCATAACTGTTAACCCTGCCCAGCTGTAAGGAGCGTGCCACACAGAGGAGGCGCACGTCCAACACCGAGCCTCCGTTCCCCTTCTCACCTTCTCCATCCTGCTCTCTTTTTCGGATAGGCAGATAAATTGAAGCTCTAAGATCAAGTGAGAGCAAAAGTTCAAGTACTTGAAGAGGCAAAAAAACCCAACCCAGCAGTTCCTAACCCTTTCCCTCTCCCACATATTCATCTGCATATGTCTAACACTTTTCTTTATCTGTTCTCCGCAGTTTATCTCTCTTGGTCAGTTCCAGTAAGGAGCTGGTTTTTGCGTTCTCTGCAGACAAGCAGTTCAAAGAGTTCATGGGCCCAATTGGTCAGTGAAGAAGAAAAATGAAAGGAAAAAGAGAGATAGGAGAGACAGAGGAGAATATAGTGTACAGGCTAGCCCTGTCAGCATTGATCATATTCGAATATGCTCGGAGCAGCGCTGAAGGAACGCATATTGAGTAAGACATGGCAGAAACACACTAATCTGCTGCTGCCCTCAGTGTATTTTCTCATCCTCGAACTGAACTTGGCTGTGCGGGCCAAGTCACTTTCTTGTTTGCTCAGTGGAAACTGAACAGAAAATGAGCAGTTCTTATGTTTTCTGGACAGTCTGAATGTTTAGTCTTTATAATTACTTCAAAAGCCCCAAATCCAACCTATTATCACATACAAAGAGGTTTACAGGCTTTTTGGAATTAAAGTTAGGTTAAAATGAACTCCTTTTGTAGAGTTTTACCCTTTTTGACATATGCAGAGGCTTATAATGACCTTGTTAAGTTAAAAGTACCAAACAATTAGAATCTAATACCAAAAACAGACACTGGAGAAACTGAACGTGATTTATTGCGAACAGAATTCAGTTAATAGGCTATTTGGACAGGAACCGCAGAGTCCAGTTGCTGGTAGTGGTGAAGATGAAGATGGAGATTTAGATGGCGCTCGGAGTGACCAGGGTGAAGCAGAGATGGGGAGGAAAGACAGAAGAGCATTGGGATTTAAAGCACTCAAAGCAGAGGTTGATTGGTTCGCAGAAGGCAGAGAAGAAAATGATTGGAGAAGAGTTATGATGTCAGAATTGAGTTTGACAGTATGCAAAAGATGAAGTGATATCAAGAATAGACTTGCAGCCTAAACTCCCATGAAAGAGGGCGGATGAGGGATAACAAATCTTCCTTATTGAACTTATGCATGAGAGTCATCAGAATTCAAATGGATTTCAAGTTCAGTGGAACACAGACAAACAAGTACACATTTAGTCCTACACATTTAAAAAAAGGTTAAAGTTTCTACAAAGCATTAGCTACCTTTAAAATTAGAGTACTAAGAGATTCTAAAATGAGGTTACACAGTTTTCACAATATATGAGCCTAAACTTCAAAACCTTGACCATCCCATTCTTAATCCATAGGGTTTAATATGATGTCGGCCCAACCTTTGCAGCTATGACAGCTTCAGCTCTTCTGGAACTGCTTTCTACAAAGTTTAGAAGTGTTTATGGGAAGTACGTTTGTGAGACACTGATTTTAGACGCAGTCTCCACTCTAATTCATCCCAAAAGGGTTTTCTCAGGACTCCATGCAGGCCAGTCAAGTTCTTCCAAACTCAATCATCCATGTCTTTATGGACCTTGCTTTGTGTACCTGTGCACAGTCATGTTGGAACAGGAAGGGGACGTCCCTAAAATGTTCCCACAAAGTAAGGAGCATGAAATTGCTCCACCAAACTTTACGCTTGGCACGATGAAGTCAGACAAGTACCGTTTTCCTGGCAACTGGCAAACTCAGACTCGTGCATTGGATTGCCCGTTAGAGAGAAGATGTCTTCACTGCTCTAGGGTCCAGTGGCTGTGTGCGTTACAGCACTGAATGACTGGACTTGTTGCACAGGTGCCATCATATCACGGTACGACGCTGGAAGTCACTGAGCTCCTGAGAGTGACCCATTCTTTCGCAAACATAAAACTGAAAAAACGTCTTGTGGGTCATTATTTTTATTATTTTTTAGGTGCCTGCAATTCTTTAGATGTCATTCTGGATTCATTTGTGACCTGAATGAGTCATTGATAGGCTCTTGAAGTAATTTTGATAGATGAGCCTCTTCTGGATAGGTTCACCACTGTTCCAAGTATTCTCCATTGGTGGATAATGGCTGTCACTGTAGTTCCATGGAGTTCCAAAGCCTTAGAAATGGCTTTTTAACCCTTTCCAGACTGACAGATCTCAATGACTTTGTTCCTCAGCTGTGCCTTTAGATTGTGACATAATCTGCTTCATTTTGTCAAACAGATCCTAGTTTGACAAAGGACCTGTCAAATGTCCTTGTCCTGTTTAATGTCCCTGTCCTAGTGTAATGATTCCTTGAATCGCTACACTAGGACGGGGGCATTAATACGCAGGGACATTCATTTTGTTTGTCTCACTTATCAGCAGGTCTGACAGGCACACTTTAACCATTGTTACTGGTTGTCTCTGTACTTTGACGCTGATGGATCATCAGTGTCAAAGTACTGAGACAGAGACCTTTGGATCAAAGGTATCAACACATCTAGCTACTCTTCTTCTTTATGACAACCTGACACTTACTTCACCCACAACGTATCTCAAACACAGCAGCTAAGTCTTTTTGAAATTTTTCCTTAAAAAGGAAAGTGGAAATTATTAATTTCCAACCAGACTGACTCAGATGATAAGTCATTTGGGGCAACTGGTCAAACTTCGCATGTACTGCTTTATCATTCATGTTTCAAGGGGAAAATATTTCGTCCAGGAAAGTAAGCAATATAAGACTATTTCCAGAGGATGAGGTAGTCAGATACTGGACTTTCACCCAGGAGGTTAGGGTTTTAGACCTTTACAAAATCTTGACTGACATATTTATGTTTTATTTTAGTTTAGTTTTCAGTTACAGTTTGTTTAGGTTTAGGCACCAAAAGTAGTTTAGGAAAATATCATGGTTTGGGTTTAAATACACCCTTTCATAACTTTAACAACATGTTAGAAGCTTAACTACTATTTTAATGGTAATCAGGACGAGTCCCACCCCATCTGATATATGACTGCTGCCTGAAAATGATCAGCAGAGGGAAAGTAAGAAAACCGGCGGCCAAGATAGGTTCATTTAAAGGTTACGTATGATGTCACAACAAGAGCAGTTTTTCTTTTCAAATGTACTTAAGGATGCGGTTTATTTAAAATATTTTATATTTATAGTAGTACTGCAGTAACTTCCTCTCCAACACCCAGAATCACTCATTAGGCCCCTTTTAAAACTATCATTTGGCGTTTTCCTGTAAACAAAGAAAAGTTAAGTTTACATTTAGTGTTACTCACCGAAGAGTTTATATAGTGTGCATATCCTGATTCTTCTTTCTTCCCCCCCTTTTTTTTTCCGTCAGTGTCATCATGACACGGCCACAGAGCATCTGCATCTGCCATCACTGCCGGTATTGTGCTTTGGATCAGCTCTTGGCTCTTTAGATAGCAAATGTTCCTCTGTGTCCAAAGGTTACTTGATGACTTTACTAACGTGATGTGAAAGACACTAAAATGTTCCACAGATGCATTCGTCACTACATGCATATTCACTCACTTAACGCGCAATAGTTTTTTTCCCCCCCCATTGTAAGTACTGACCAGAGAGTGCTGTCATGGCCAAAGAAAACCAATGTTTACTGTTGGTAAGAAGCAGGAAGCGAACCTTCATCTCTGTTTGTTGAGCTAAACAAGAATAATCTCACTGTTTAACATGTCTTTAAACTACATCCATGACTTTGTCTCACTCTGTCTAAATAGTATCCTGAAGAGTGCAATTCCTCATAGAGAAAACAAAGCCAAATCTTATCCATTCCTGAATGTCAGGCTTTTAAATGAATGGTATTTGCTGTAGATTTCCCCCTCCCGAGCTTTTATCTCTTACAAGAACATCTCCCAGGTGTGTTTGGAAACTCTCAGTTTAAGTCACTTTCCTTACGCACACACTGGCTTATCTGTGTGTACCTTTCACTGTGGGCCTGCCACAACTCTCCTCATCCTGCCTGGCTGATGGCCACACAGGCATCCTCATAAGCACAAATACAAACACACACCCATTTACTCATCCGAATGCTCCTATTCACACAAATACTGACCTGTGACCTCAGGCCGTGACCCCAGGTTAATTACTGCATTGTGAAGCAGAGCTAGATGCCCACTGATTTGAAACATACAAAAACTATATTGTCTTTAAATTTATTAGATGTTCATAGTCCCATGAATCTTGAACATGTTAGTGAGCACCACCAGCAAGTTGACATTAAAGAGGTCCTCTGAAGATAACCCATAAAAAAAAAAAAAAAACTTTATTTCACAGCTTTTATGGGAAAGAATGGAATAGAATTGTCCCATATTTAAGATTGTGACTCTAAAACGATATCTGCACATGACTATGCACAGTCTGTAAGCAAACAGAGAAGATTTTGTCACCAGAAACTGATTTCTGGTGACAAGATCTCTGTCAAAGGCATGCAGTTTGCTTATACTGTGAGTTCTGTTGGCCAGGCATGTTTAGGCATGCATTGTCTACAAAAAAATTGTATTTTGCAGAAATGCAATCTTAAAAATATCCCCTATTCTCTAATGATTTATTTATTTTTAAAAAATCCACTGTTAATAATGACCAGTCCACAGAGCAGGAATAATTGTATCTGCTGGATAAAGCTCAGAAATATTGTTGGTTGGTCCAACAAGTTGCGTCAGCAGATTAGCCGATAAATTCCTAGATTGGTGGTCAGTTAGCGGCAAATTCAAAGGCATACGCTGTTGAAACCTCTGTTATCGCCTGGTTTACTGGGAGGCCGAAATCTCACATGCAAACACCTTAAAGCCAATGCAAATAAAAGTCAAACTATTTATCAGACATTAGAATGAAACTACATATTTGTAATAATCTTTTTAAATCCACAAAAAACACAAAGTCAAATCTAAACGTTTACACCGTAACCCTCTGGTTTGAACTAATATAAAGAAAAAATAGATTAAAAAAAAAAAAGTTCACGTTTGCATGAATTCGCCTTTTTTCTGAGTGTTTCGTGGCAAGCCAAGCCAGCTGTTAGGATCTTACTTCAGGTGCAGATTCCTCTCACATTGTGATACTCACGGTTATTAAATATGCCATTACTGAAACCACATGATGGCTCATGTAATGCACGCTCTGAATGAACTCATTCCATAAGTATTTACTCCCGTGACATCAAAAGAGCCATACCCATAAAATGCAACACAAGTCGACAATTGCATCATAAACATTTTGATTCATAAAGTGGCTCTGTAAACTTTGGTATTTTGGCGCCACACCCCAAGCACTTTTCAAACGTTTTGATGACTGTCTGCCAGTTGCGGGATTAATTTATTGTTAATGTAGGATACTCTGAGTAGCAGTTGAATTTGCTGAGACATGTTTACACTCCACTTAAAAGGTGAGGCGGAACTCCAGCGAATCAAAGGAATGGAAACAAACCCGCGAGGGAAACGAGGCAGGTAAAATACACAATCACCCAACTCCTCCCCCTGGAGAAAGCTATTCACCACATTCCTGAGCATAAGAGTGTGAAACTAAAATACACACAAATTCAATGGTCACACACATTCACATGCACACCCATATGTAGATATCTAAATGGGGAAACAATAAAAAAAATAAATAAAAATAAACAAAGGACAGACAATAAGATAATAGACGTCAATTCTTAAATATATAAACGTTTACGTGAACTGACACACCAGCTATTTCTGCACATTGTGTTGCATTGTAATGATATACCACCTCTCCCTCTTTAACAAGAGGCTGAGCCTTCAGCTGTAATCACAGCAGGAACGCATCCTGCCGTTTGGACGGTTTGTAAGGGAGTACCCTGCAATAAACAAAGAATATGTCATCAGAAAACACTTTTTTCCCCTGTCGCATGTGATGAGTCATGCTGCGTGAGTTTGTTGGTGTTGTGAAGTAACGTTCAGTCTGATTGATGTGGGAAGATACTAATATTCGGTGACTGCTGTGGTGACTCTCCAGTCATGGGAGAATTCACACACAAGTGTGCGCACAAACAAGCATATGAATTTTTAAAAATGATAATTCTTTTAAAGGGCCTTACACTGAATGTGCTAGGACTCACTTTTATGAGAGGGTTTACATGAACAGGCAACAGTGTGCGAGCACTCAGACCCAAAATACAAAACAGAGACAAAGCAAGAGGCAAATTTACATAGCTTCCCTGCGGCCTGTAGCGCTATTTATCCATTTAGATCAGGGGTCACGGGGGTCTGGAGACACATGCGGCTCTTTTGTCCATCTCCAGTAGCTCCCTGTGGTTTTGTCCAAAAAAAAAAAAAAAACAACAAAAAACCTAGATGAATATGAAAACGATCCCTTTGCTGAACCTCAATTGTGATGGCTAATGTGGATGTTCACACGAATGGCTAGTCCCGAATCCTCCTAGCTATGACTGGATTTGTGCATTTACAACAACACGCACAAAACTTTATAGTTCCTCTTGTTTAAAAGCGAGCCCAAACTTGCTAATAGATAGTTTTCCCTTCACGTCACAATTTTCAGTGAATAAGAAGTAAAGAATTTTAGGTATTATAATTTTACAATGCCATAAAATCCAAAACAGTTAATTATAATCTAAGTGGAAAGTTATAAAGTACTAAATAATCATAAATAGCTCACTGCAGAATAGTGACATGTAGGGAAAGATTTGAATTCCAGGTATTAGTGCGGCTCATTTATACTTTATAGTCTTGATCACTTCCATCAAGGTAAGATAAGAAATCATTTGTTATAAAAGGTAACAATTAATTTTAAGTCACCCTTTACTGCTTCCATCGGAATTCGGAGGTGAAGTAGCAGTGAGCGGCTGCTAATCAAATGCACTTGTTTAACTGATCATCAGAAAGTCTGAGCACTTATATCTATACTTCTGGAGAATGTAAAGTGTGTTAACACATTGATACAATATTTGCAGGAGTGGATTTTCCAGCAAATTCAGCCTCTGGAAAGTGCAGAGATACTGCAAAAAAACCCCCAAGAACTACAGCTCAGTCTCTACAGGCCTCAGTTAGCATGTTAAGGTTCATGACAGTAATATTAGAAAAATAGACTGAACAAATATGGGTTGTTGGGAAGGGATACCAGGAGAAAATCTCTTCTTTGTAAAAAGAACATGGCAGCACAGCGCAGGTTTGCAAAGCTCAACATATCACAAAAGCACGGTGGTGGAAGGGTGATGATTTGGGCTTATTTTGCAGCCACAAGACCTGGGCACTACAATCTCCTCTGTCTATCAAAGTATTCTAGTATTCAAATGTGAGTCCATCTCACAATTGACTCACGTGTCAATGACTCACATGTCAATGACTCACATGTGAATGAATTGTGAGCATGACTCAGTTTCAAGCCTCTCGACATGGGTAGATGCATGCTTCCTTCCTGACACTGATAGGGCGTATGAGTCGTTAGGACAAGAATTAATAGTAAAATATGCAAATGTGAATTTGGAATTTAACTCATATTGCATGTAACTTCCTTATTTCCTTTTACGTTTACAGTAAAAAGAAAATATGATGAAAGTTGTGTAGGACAAAAACTTATTGTCTCATCTGTCTTTCTGTGGGTGTAGAAGTGGAAGTCCTCCAAAAAAACACTGCCAAGTAGGTCCTTGTTTCTACATGTTCATATCTGTCAGTTAGCAAAAAAAACAAAACAAAAAAAACAAAAAAAACCCAAAACAAAACAAAGAAATTTGCATTTTTACCGAACTTCCTTCAAACAGCATGTCGACTGGAAATATGACATAATTAAATGTTTTTTCCTCTTACACAATGGAGGCTTCAAGGCTGAATATTCACAGTGACACTGGAGGCTCTGTGGAGATAATTTAATTTCAATTTATCTCTTCTCTAATCAGTGTTTTCCACGAACCCCCACAAACCTTTGCATTATAGAAGCTTGTTCCTTCCACAGATGACAAGTTTTAGCCTTTGACCCTGGTGGGAATAATGTACCAGTCCAGGCGTGGGTCAATGAAAGGAATGACGCTGATGATGATGCTCAAGCTGGAGGCCTTCCTTCTTCAGCATCATTTTACTGCAACATCACTGGTGATGTTAAAAGCTTCTATTTCCTGGAAATTATTGCCTTTCACCTTGACATTATTAAATTCATACAAAAAAAAAAAAAAATCCCCTTAAGACATTTTATTAATATTGTGTTCTGTAATCTAATTAAAAACTTATTTCATTGACTAAAAGCTCAGCATTTCCCCAGAACTGAGGTACTAATAAAGATAATCTACTAAGTAATTGGTGGAAACTACATAAGCCACACGGTCAGTTACTTAAAGGCAAACAAGCTTAAGATTTAAAGTCAGAACATACAATGGAGCCAAGAAAAGGATCCGATTTAACACTTTAACAGTTGGAAACGTCACATCATTATGATACAGTATTTCAACACATAGTGTGCACCAACAACAACAAAAAATTTCGGTTCATTTTTAATATATAAGCTGGTTATGATGGGCAGAATGTAAAATAAATTACTGTGAATATGAGTCTCTGCATGTCATTGTGGTTGGATGTGCTCCTGCATGAGGACGCCTACTGTTGGCCTATGCTGGCAGTGGGAACGGGAATCAAGAAGCGATTCCAAATAGTAAATTTCTGATTGGTACGCTTGAAAGCTTATCAGGACCTTTTATCAGCACTTGCATGATTTTCTGCCAACTTCAAAAAAAACCAACAACAAACAAACAAAAAAACCAACTTCTGTCAAATTCACTTCCAGACTCATACTTGAGTCATGTTCAGGTATTTTTTCCTACTGGTTGTGTTCTGATTTCAAGAAGATAAAACAGGTGCATCAACACAGAAATCTTCTACCCTGTTTGGCTGTTGTTTCCGTGTCTGTCTGTGTGCTGACAGATGATGTGAATGCAACAGTGTCTGTATGTGAGATAAGTTTACAGGCATATACTTGAGAGGTCAGGAGTTGTTAGTCTAAATACAAGATATAAGATAGAAATAAAAATTTATTAAATTGCCAGGTTCCAAAATAATTTTAAATATAAACCCAGACACAGGACATATTAGACTTTGGCATTATTATTGAACAAAAATGAAGCCAAAATGAGGAATCAGTGTGTGAAACGCTAAATGCATCCATGATTCAGTATCTTGTAGAACCACCTTTATCAGCAGCATATTGAAGTAATGGTTTTCTGTGTAACATTATCAGTTTGTCAGCAATTTTGACTCACTCTTCTTTACAACATTGCCTCTTCTCATTGAGATTTGTGATGATTTATTCATGCACAGCTCTCTTGAGTTCCAGCCACAGCATTTCAATCAGGTTGATGTCTCGACTTTAACTGCGCCCCTACAGCAGCTTGATTCTTTTCTTTTTTTCTGTTGCAGATTCAATTTCGATTGAATTTTGGCCAAGCTTCAGCTGTCAGACAGATGGTCTCATATTTGATTTCAGAATACTTTGGTATACAAACGTTTGTAGAGTTCGTAGTCGTCTCAATGACTGCGAGGTGCTCAGGTCCTGTGGCTGCAACAGAAGCCAAAATCGTCACACTTCCACCACCGTGCAAGACAGCTGGTCCAAGGTGTTTGTGCTGATTTGCTGCGTTTGGTTTTCCCCAGAAATCAAACACTGGTGTGGTTCTGCGCATTATGGCCAAACATATCCACTTTAGTCTCATCTGGCCAAAGGACATTGTTTCAGGTGTCTGTTTGTGCAGCTCTCCAAACCTAAACCATGCTGCCATTTTTTAAAATTCTTTTAGAGAGAGAGAGAAGATCCTCGCAGCCCTTCCAAATGAACCATAATTGTCATGGCTGTGTGAAGGCAGGCAGGAAAAGGTGGATCCAAGAGCAGGACTCGCGGAGGCACAGGTGAACTCAAAAACCCTCGGCTTTATTGTGGGATTACAGATTGAACAAAGAACTAACTAAACTGGAAAGCAACTAAACTGGCAGGCAAACAGAACACACAGGGAGGTATGAGGGTACGACGCGACAGAGAGCACAGGAAAACACAGGGCTTATAGACACAGAGTAATCAGGGAATGAGAAACAGGAGGAAGATGCAGCTGGGAGAGATCAGGGCTAACGAGACAAGGGAGGAGTAAAACGGAACACACCGACATCGCACATGACCATGATCCTTCAATTTAAAAATAGGAAACAAAACACACTTTACTAAGACATGGACTAGACAGAGAAACACAGACTAGACAGTATCACTAACTAATCAGAACATAGGTCATAATCTAGAAAAGCACCAAAACATAAGAAACAGAAAAAGCTGGGTCAAAATGACCCAGAACCGTGACAATAATGGTTCTGTCTTAATCTAATTGCGCTGTTTTCATAAACCTTAACATTTAACATGCTAACTGAGGCCTGTAGATGTAGGACTGCAATGTAGGTCTTGGATATTTTGCAATTTCTCTGAGCATTGCACAGTCTTACCTTGTGGTTGATTTGCTGGAACGTCCACTCCCTGGAAGATTGGCAACTGCCTTGAATGTTTTAGATTTGTGAATAATCTTTCTCACTGCAGAATAATGGACTTTTGATTGCTTGCAAATGGTGTTATAACCTTTCCCAGACTGACAAGCAGCAACATTTGCTTCTCTAAGATCATTGCTGCTGTCTTTCCTCCTTGTGTTCAAACACACCAGAATGCTCCAGAACAGCAAACAACCCAAACTCCTGCTTTTTATGGAGGTGTTCACACTTGCTGATCAACAGTCAATCAGTTGCATTTGCTTAGAAGCAGCTGGCTGCCCTCTTTATTCATGGAGAAGCAGTAAGGGTGTGCTCAGTTTTTTACACACTGTTTCTCCATTTTTGGCTTAGTTTTTTGCAGAATAAATACTGACATTATGCAATACTTCATGTGTTGTTGTTCATCTGAGGTTGTACTTAAATAACTTTTTCAACTTCTAAGGAGTGGGTGGTTTTTCAAGTGATAGATAAATCTTAGTGGGAAAGAAGATGTTGGTTCTTGTTTACAGGGCTGTTTTATGTCTGATGGCATAGATATCATACACACTACAGAGGTTTCTTGCAACCTGTAAGTATTTATAATAATCAGTAATCTCACTGATGAAATTACCCTACAATAACTGCACATTTCCAAGCTCCAGCTCAGTTATTATCAAAGACAGTTGACATAACAAAGCTCTGCTTGAATACACTCAGTTATACTGTGCAAAATTACAGGATGTATTTAGTGTTTCTTTAACACACAGTTGCAGAAAAAGAAACTTGTAGATAAAAAGGAGGGAGAGAAGTAGGTAAAATGGAATTGCGGGAAAAGATACAGTTGGTTAAGGATTCCTGTAAAATGCTAACTGATAGTAAAACCGATACTTTACTTGTGACTGCTGGCTTGTCTCATCATGGTAAAATGTGGTACTGGTGATACCCCAGGTAGCCAGAACTACCATAAAGGCAGTTTTAAGTACTTATAAGTCTGTGGTTAAACTTTCTTCTATGCATACAGCCATTAACCTATCCAAGTAAAAACATTAAGACGGATTCAGTGACATTAACACTGATTTCATTAGAAAAAATATACCTTGTATCACATTTAGGTACAAGGTTAGAGCTGGGCATGTACACACTATGTTAAAGAAAGTATAAAATACAAATACATTTCCAAAATACAAGTATATTAACACAAGACCATATATGCAAATTCTAAAACCATGCATTCCTGCTGCACCAACAAAACCCAAACGTGTTGTGCATTTATGGGGTGGCTGTAGCTCAGGTGGCAGAGCAGGTCAGCCACTAATCAGAAGGTTGGTGGTTCGATCCCAGGCTGCATCCTGGCTGCATGCCAAATATCCTTGGGCAAGATACTAACCCCGTGTTTGCCTACTGGTGGTGGTCAGAGGGCCCGGTGGCGCCTGTGTCCGGCAGCCTCGCCTCTGTCAGTGCGCTACAATGTAGCTTGCTATCGCCTGTGTGTGAATGGGTGAATGACTGAATGTAGTGTAAAGTGCTTTGGGGTCCTATGGACTAGAAAAGCGCTATACAAATGCAGGCCATCACATTCATACACATATGTTCATCCTTTTTAAAAACAGGGACGAATACATATGTCGAATGAATGAGCGAACGAACGAACGAATGAACGAACATTAATTTGATTAATTTGTTTTGATTAATGTTTGGATAATGCCCCAGTCCCACATTTGTTTCCCATTTAAATTTTTTGTAACTTGTGTAAATTATTTGTAACTTCCCATATCATACTGCAGTATATATACTAAGCTTCCTGTACTGCTGGTGTGTGTGTGTATGTGAGAGAGAGATCATTGAAAATGTTGGTAGCAGCCACATTAGCAGGTCTAAAAGAAGATTTTTGTCAACTCAAAATGCCGCCACGAAACTTCACATGTGTGTATTCTGACTTTAAAAGATGGGTGTTGTCTCAGCTGGTGCGACTGTGAGCCCATCATAACATGATCTCCAGACTGAATTTGCTAATGCTGTGACTTAACTTCAAATTGGCTGCAACGCCATGACCATAGCAGAAGCGGCCCATGCGTAATTTAGTACTTGTCAAGCCAACATAAATAAACACAATTTTTTAGAAGCAAAGTTCTCAGCAACAGCCTCAAAGGCTGTCAACAGAACAATGTGATCCCTTTCTGTCTTCCCACTAGTGAACAAACACTCAGTTCAATCGTTTTGTGCAACTGGATAAACCGAAAGCAGCTGCAACTGTTTTTACATCTGTCCAACGCTGCTCCCCACCAACTCTGTCACTGAAGAGCTACTCCAATGCATACTTTAGGTTAAAATTACCACTACTTTTCAGATATATATTGAATTACTTGGAGTTAAGGGGAAGCAAACAGTGCCAGCATATTTTGGGTTAGGAGGAGGTGGAGGTGGTAGGTGTGCATGTCGTGTGCTGCTCATGGCTGCTTCAGCAGAGCAGATGCCTGCTGAGAGAGGAGACTGAAGAAACATGATCAACACTCACACCTGCTCTGATGGCCAGACCCTGAGGATGAAATATTGCCAAGGTTTCAGTTTTTCCCGAGAAGACTAAAAAAAGGGCCAAAGTGAATATTTAGTTTTCCACAGTCTGTTCTTCGGCCTCAGTTAATTTAGGATGATCACTGCCTTTGGTGTTTCTATCCAGACGTTTCCAAATAAACAGCAAAATTCTAAAGAACTTATTTAAAATTGGTCATTAGTCTCCAAGTGCCAGTAAGCCTGAACAGGCCTCTTCTTGTGACCATGCTTTCCTAATTATGATCAAATCCATGCAAGTTCACCACGAAACTTGTTTCCTCTCAAACATCGTTGATCAGACTAAGAACAGTGCCGACTTTAATCTACAGAAAACATTCCTGGAGAGAATATATATCCATACAGTTTGGACAGAGTACCTGTGATTGAAAGCAGAGGAACTTTGCAGTGTGTGCAGGCACAAATGTGTGTGTGTGTGTGTGTGTGTGTGTGTGTGTGTGTGTGTGTGTGTGTGTGTGTGTGTGTGTGTGTGT
>NW_024582369.1:4669211-4676752 GCF_018398535.1 Haplochromis burtoni
GTGTGTGTGTGTGTGTGTGTGTGTGTGTGTGTGTGTGTGTGTGTGTGTGTGTGTGTGTGTGTGTGTGTATCCCCTGTAGTTGACTAAATTGCCTTGTGTCTGTTAGTGCTGCATGCCTCACTCTGACTGGATCCACAGACTGGTAGTGAAACCCAACACTCACACAGGGGAGAAAAGCCTTTTCCAAAAGTCTGGCTTGATTTCTTTACGAGGTGCAGTGTCACACTAGGTGGGCCAGCACACAGGGGAGTCTGCAAAAACCTGACACTGAACACGCCAAAACGAGCCCGCGCCACTTAAATTTACTCGAAGAAATTAAGATGCTATGTTTTCACAGAGCAGGATGCCCTGGTTTTAATACGGGGAGGATGTAAATCAAAGAGAGAGAAAAGAGCAGAGGGGGCAAAAGTGGAGTGGATCAGAAAAGCTGACCTCTGCTCATGAGCGAAGGTTATTTATGTGAGCAAGGTGAAAGACCAGGCCAGGGTTATAGCAAGGCTGATTTCTGGTGTTGACAAGAAACTTTGACATTTTGCGTAAAACTAGATTTTGCTAATGACTCAGAGACAGAGTATTTCAGAAGGCTGTTCCTCCCCAAGTGTATCATTAGCTGCTCCGTTGACGTGCTGAACCTGAGTAATGACGCAGGATATGGAACTTCACTATTGCAACAGGAGAACCACTTTAACACAGCATTTTGTGAACATGACATCTTGTTAGTGACATATTTTCCTCAAATTTTAAATCCCTTTTTCACATATCCGTAGTTCATTTTCTCATTACTCATTTCTTTCTCTCCATCATTTTCCTGCCCCGCCTAGCTTTTCAGTTTCAATTACAGTCTTTACAACCAACATCGGCGCTGTCCACACTCCGTCTACACGCCCGTGTTTTCTTTTTATATCCTTTAAAATACCTAAATGTCCTCAGTTTGTTCATCTGGCTGCCAGACATGAAACAATATATGAACTCATTTTCTCTCTCAGCCCTCCTCTGCTTTGTCCTTGTGCTCCCGAGGCAGCGGCTATAAATCTCAACGGGCCACTAAGTGTCTTATCTGCTGTGCGTATTGGTTGTCTCTGGTTTGCCCAGGCAGAGTTTTAATGAGGACACCAACACCCTTGTTGCCTTTGTGTGGTCTGCTTGGAGTCTTAACAATATGACGCTGCATTCTATAAACCAAGGGAGGCCAGTGTGATCACCATGGTTGCAGAGGAAGCAGAGAAGATGCTAACTGGCTTGTGATCAGAGTCTGATAATTGCACAGAAACAAGCGAAACCGCTCTCATTACAAAGTTGGAAAAAGGAAAAAGTAATTTCCTGTATATGAAGTCACTGAGCCTGTGATGCAAACTGTCTGGAACGTGGTTTAAAGAGAGGTGAATTCAGTGGTTTAGGTCAGCTGATGTAAATACCTTTCCCCCCCCCCCCGGTCACAGCTGACAGAGGGCCAACACCAATAGACAGAAGGGACGGCTTTCAGATGTAGAAGAAGCGTGGGCTCCAAACGCGTTTATGCAGAGATGGTGAGAATTTATGACTCAAAATGTGGTTTTGTAAAAGCATATGATTTTGAATTACATCATCAGCTTTAGAAACAAACCAGTGTGACATGTGTTCGTTCAAGTTTAGTCCCTGTGTGTTAGTGGAAGTGGTTGAATTCATTCACGTCGAGGAAAAACAAGTCCTCGGGTATGCAGGGTGGTGCAGTAATGCAAGAGGGTGCAGCGTTTTACAGCAAATTAAATGCAATTTGTAGCACAGTCATTACATTCCTTGAAACCACTGATGCCAGCAGCCTTGATCTGTTATAAACTTTGTTATATTTTTCATTTTCACACTCTATTCAAAAAACTGTTTTTCCAACAGTAGTTCTTACCTTGGTCATGGATCTGCCAACAAGATGTTTCAGAAGCATTTTTGATTGAATCCTTTTATCAAGTTATATGCAAAAACATCCTACATGGTTCACATTTCTGGAGGCTCAGCAGAGGAGAAAAGAGGACAGCAGTTGCATTGAATTTTTTAGTTACAAGTAGTTGCAATGACCATTTTCAACATCAAGGTGATTGCACAGATCACCTGGTAGGAGGCAACCTGTCTCCAAACAATCGTGGTACTCACAGAAATCGCTTTCAATTCAATTCAATTCAATTCAATTTTATTTATATAGCGCCAAATCACAACATAAGTCGCCTTAAGGCGCTTCATAGATACAGAGAAAAACCCAACAATCATATGACCCCCTATGAGCAAGCACTTTGGCAACAGTGGGAAGGAAAAACTCCCTTTTAACAGGAAGAAACCTCCGGCAGAACCAGGCTCAGGGAGGGGCGGCCATCTGCTGCTGGGGTGAGAGAAGGAAGACAGGATAAAAGACATGCTGTGGAAGAGAGACAGAGATTAATAACAGATATGATTCAATGCAGAGAGGTCTGTTAATACATAGTGAGCGAGAAAGGTGACTGGAAAGGAAAAACTCAATGCATCATGGGAATCCCCCGGCAGCCTATGTCTATTGCAGCATAACTAAGGGAGGATTCAGGGTCACCTGGTCCAGCCCTAACTATATGCTTTCAGACAGACCTGCGAAAGTGTGAAAATAACTGGCAGCTAATTTATAAAAGTAGACAGATTGCCAACATGTTGCAATCCATCTCAGTAAGTCTGCACCAATGACTGCAGTTTGTCTACGATGTGTCTCTTTGCAGTAGGGGGACTTGATTCAACTGGTTGCATTTTGGGTGCATTCCTGTTAAATGTCCATCCTGCACTAATTATTTCACAATTTCTGGAGGTGTTTCTGAATTTTTAAGTGTGAGTGTAAGTTCATGTGAATTTCTGTGCATGTAGAGGCAAAACATTTGTGAGTTTTGTTGATTTATCACAGTTAATCACCAACTTTGACCTCATCCAAACCTCATACATACTGATAGCAGACTGATTCCATCTTATTACAGTTTTATCGCCTTCTTGATGCACCAACTTTGCCAAGTGCAAGTAGTCGCAGGCCTGGTCCCTGTTGTAGAAGCAACCATCCCATTTCTTGTGCTGCTTACTTTACAACGAGGAACTGGAAACACAGATGCTGTCAGTAGTGATATCTGCTCATAGTATCTTTTGCCAGCTCCGAGCACTGCTTCAGGTGTTTGTGATGCTTGAAGACACGTCTCAGAAAGTGGACGACTGAAGCATGACTGATTGGATTTGCACTAACCCACAGCTGCCCTGGTAATTGTAGTGATGCATGAGTTTGATGATGAGTAGATGCAAAGTAAACTTCAAACTGGCAGGAATGCTATGAATTGTAGGAGCTTGTTTTGGCCTTATGGTCAATACTGTCTTCTGTTTTTATGAGGGTACCTTTGTCATATGCGGAAATCCTGCTTAATTGCCCATTGATCTCGGCTGTATCTAGTACAAATGGAATTTCGTGTTCGCAGTGTTGTGTCAATAAGGTATGTGGAAAAATAAGAATAACTAAGACTCTCCCTGTGTCGAGTTCTGCTGGCGCCACTGACTTTGTGTGTGCATTTAATTAATGCATGCACTATTGATTTAAGTCCTGCCACTTGCTCATGTCTGTACTGGTCAATACTTTAAAACTTTCAGTGCTTATAGGATGTCTTTCTGATCAGGAGTTAGTTGTTAGAGTTAATAGAAATTTCCTGTCAGTGGAGTGATTTGAAACAGTTTTTCAGCACAGATGAAGAAACTGAAGGTAGATGACCAACACTGGCAAAAACATGGGGAACACACTTTCCTTCTGCTCCAGTGTTGAGTAATTACCTGTTTTGTTTGCGTGTTTTGTGTTCCAGCTTACGTACTTGCAGGGTACACCTACATCTGGAAGGTGTTTGAAACCATAACATATATGTGTTTGCAGCACTATCCTCCATTGACGTAAGAATGCATATTCAATCTTGGCCGGGAGGTAAACACAAGCGCCTTAAGCTTCTCACAAATGTGGTCATCATGTGCTAAGAGGCAATTAAAATTCTTATTTACTAGCCTGTTAAATTCATTCATACATTCGGATGATGAGAAGCTGTATGCCGAAGAACCCACAGGTTGGAATAAGTGTCTTTTACTTAAAGGCTGTGAACACTAAATAGTGGTAACCTTGAAAGAAAACATGCAGGCATGAATTCATAGTCAAAACATACGATCAGTGTTACGTAAAACAAAATAGGAAAAAAACCCATACACATAATTTTGTCTCCGTTACAGATTAGAAATGAACAAGTATTATTTTTTTGACTGCATTAACTGTTGAGACGTTATACACCTCAGCAGTTAATGCAGTACAATTATTCAGAGGTTTTGATGTAGTTAGGCAAATTGATGGAAACACAACAAAATAAAGCTAATTTTTAGGGAATGGCTGCGTGATGTCTCGAGCCCACAGACCAAACAATTCCTTTCAAACAAACAGCACACAACAATTCCCCCTTTGTGATGCTTTGTCAGGTCTGTGCCGCAGCTTCAGTTGTTGCTTGTTTGTGGTTCTTTGTGCTTTTAGCTTTGTTGACTTGATCGCTGCACAACATTTCACTTCAGTTGCGTAATTTCACATGAACTTTGCTGCGCTTAAATGAGCAGACAGTAGGACACGGGGATCTTCAAAAAGAGCTACCTCTGTCTCCAGCCATGTCACTTTTTAACATGAGTGATCAGATGCCAATGGAAAGCGTGCACGCCCATGCATCACGCCGTCTCTGCTGTCCTTTCATTCTGTTACATGTTGATTATTAGTTTGACCCGTCCAAAGTGTGCTTTTCCTGAGCTGGTCTGACTTTCTTGGATGTTCTTGGATGTCTAATGTGGCCTTTTTGTGCTCAAGGCTGACAAATTGTTTGCACCTTGTGGTGAATCCTCTGTGCTTGCTCCTTTGAAGTCGTCTCTTTAAAGTAAACTTGGACAATTATATCCCTACCTCCTGGAAAGTGTTCTGCACTTGGCTGGATATTGCAAAGGGCCTTGTCTTTACCATGACAAATTATCCTATGATCATTCACCGCTGCTGTCTTCAGTGGATGTCTGAGTTCACAAAGGTTCTTTTTGTTTCTCAGAATGAAACAAAGTCTTGACTGGGTGTTCCCTAATGTTCTCATTATCTCCGATTGCGATTTGTTGTTGTACATTTTAAGGTTTCACTTGTATAAAGAGCATGTTGTGGGTTCACAGCCACAGCTAAATGCAAAGGGCAGAGTAGGATCTTGGAAAGATTCCACCTTTTTACTTCTTTAATTGGACAAAGAGTTGTCTAATTACATTTCATTCATTTAAATACCCTCTAACTAAAGGTGAGAGTCTGGAAATTAAGTTTAACAACTAAAATAACCCAAATTATAGTACTACATGAGTCTAACTGGCCTCTTTTTTGTTAGATACAAATCCCTGATAAAATGTTGTAGTTGTACACCAACGATCCTTTTCAGTCTCAACTTCCCAAGTTATTTCCGACTGAAGCTGGAGCTCACTGTACCGTGGATGCTGCCGAGGCTTTTCGTTGAAAGCTAATACTTTAGCTTCTTTGAAAGGACAAGTATTCAACACATGGCTGAGGACACAGCAGGAGAAAGGACTGCTTTCTGACCCCGCGCTACTTTGACCTCACGATGACCTCCACTGAAGTAAGGAAGAGATCCCCTTCACTGATCTCTGTCAAATAAAACACTGACCACTAATATATCAGTCAGCATTCGTCAGCCGTAACGGCGGTCCATCCTCAAATGCTCTATTAAAGACAGGTAGGGCACATATTGTTCAGCTTTTTAAATGTTTACTAATTAGGGCCAGCAGGATGATCTGGTCCTCATTCAGACACTTTGTGGCTCAGTTTTATTAAAACAAAACACCCTGTGACTTAGCAATTTCCACCCCCATTGGATTAAAAACACTTCCCTCTGTGATTAGATCTTCCTGCCACGGAAAAAGAAAACACATTTTGCCCAGGTAAACAATGCAGACAGAAATAGAGGTAATCTTGGCCTCAGACCTCAAATATTCAATCAAACCATCCATGATTTAGGAAGTACTCATGCACAGCCTGATCAGCTTGGCGGATGCTCGTCCCTCTCCTGAGGAAGTTCACCACAGCAGGATGTTAACTCTACCACCTACTGCACATCCACACTTAGAAAAACACATGTTTGGCACCACTGTGGTAAACATCTAAGATAAGCAACAAAAGTTTCTCTCTTCTTGACCTCAAACATAACTACGCAAGTGTGTGCGAAATGCCAGGCGATCTTTTCACTCAATAAACAGCCAACCACAGTGAGAAAACCACTGGTTTACTGGTTATCTACGAGAAAACCAAAGCCAGTACAGATGATCCGGTAATTTCTAAATATACCCGATAAACTACTCCATCAGGATACCTGTGCTAATATGCTATATGCATTCACAGATTTCCAGACTAATAGACAGGCGTGCCTATACGATAGTGAAAGTGATAAATGTCTGTTAATGAGAAAGATGAGTCAGAGCTTGTAGTAACTGAGCGCTTCAGTGGTATATTGCAACGGTTACTTAGAAATTCACAGTAGAAACAGGGAATGGCACAGGAGTTTCCTTATAACTGTATGTAACTGATTTCCATTGCATGGTGAAGTTCTCAGGTTTGAGACCAAGATGAGAGGCAAACCGAATCTGTGAGACAAACTAGAGTGATCCTGGTCCAAAACCTGGATAAGTGGAAGGGTTACATCACGAAGGGCATCCGGCGTAAAATCTTTGCCAAATCAACATGTGGATCCATCCACTGTGGTGACCCATTGGGAACAAGGGAGCAGGCAAAAGCACATTCTGCAACACTTATATTGTAATGTAAAGACCCAATAATAAACCCTTGTATGCAAGCGTGTGGCAAAAGTGGGGGGAAAAAACTTGCTCTTAATGGAAAGAGACCTCTGGCAGAACCAGGCTCGGGAAAGGTAGCCATGTGCTGTTTTAAATGTTAAAGGGAGGTGGATTTTATATGAAAGCATAACTCAGGACAAGAAATCCCCTCTGAACTCGGGTATGGCGATAATAATCAAACATGCCCAACGATTAAGTTTTATAGTGAAATTCTTGTTAACTGTATAACGATTTAGGTAGCATAAAGGATAAATTCCATTAATATGAGACATTTTTAAATGTTTTTTTGGTCAGAAGAGGCAAAAAAAAAAAGGAAAGGGAAGGGAAAAACTTACAAGGCTGTTAGAGAGTGTGTGTGAATGTGTGGTTTTGCTTGCCTGCACCTCTAAACAGACTTGCTGGGGCCAGGTAAGGAAGTGAAGCACAGTTGTTGACACACAAGTCTGTGCTTTTTGTCACCTGGAGAAAGGCTGCATGCTAAAACTTGTATGCGATGCAGACAGATGACAGCCTTGACAACATTGCCAGAACATGGCCTGAGAATTTGTGCTCTATGCTGCGGTGAAGTGGGCCTCAAGAGACAGATTTCTTGATTAGTTTTCTTTCTCAGGCTCTAACTCCTGCTATTTTTTCCCAGCAGTAAGACAACAACATTTATATTTTGAATTGTACAG
>NW_024582369.1:4676772-4710656 GCF_018398535.1 Haplochromis burtoni
TTTAAATGTCCTCTTGGCAGTCTGTGCCTTTTTAAATGCGCACAGCACTGCAGAAAGAAAGGCGATTTGAAAGAAATATACTGCAGTTAGAGTAAATTTTACTTATCGATGTGCAGCGTACCTGCAGCCTTGTTTCTGTACACAGACAAATAGCAGCAGAAGGGTCTTCTGAAGGGAGGAAATGTCTAATTATGTTGACTTTGACAACATGCCAGTTTCACTATCATAAAGGCGAGGTGCGCTCAAACAAAAAGGCCAGCAGAAAAGCTCCGAGAACAAACTAACATTGCTCTCTCGCTCTCTCTGGCTCTTTCTCTTGCTCTCCCACCTTGCTGCTTTTCCAGAAAGTCAATATTGACCTTCAGTCATAAAGCAGGGTCTCAGATCTTATGTAATTTACTGTGTACAGTAAAATCCAGAGACGTGAGGGAGAGAGCCCCCGAGAGCAAGCAGACACACAAGGGGGTTATGTAGAAAGATTGCTCTTGGTTGTATTATGTTTCAGAAGAAAAAAGACTTACAACATGGATAAGATGTGAGGGGAGTGAAAAGGGAAGGCAATAGACGAGGATGATGAAACAACATAGAGGGGCCTGAAGGATGTGTTTAAGGCTGGTAGGTAAGGGGATTTAGTGGTGGGGATGGACAAAAGAAAGGCAAAAATCTTGGAAGTGGTGCTGGAGGGCAGTGAAGGGGAAGAAAGAGGCCAGACAGGAGGGGTGAGAAGAGGCTCAGGGTGGCAGTGAAGGCTACTGAAGCTCTGCAGGAGTTTGGGAACCAGTGAACCTTGCTCTACCCTCCCACCTCTTCTCTTCTCAGGCCCCTCTCCATCAATGTGAGGAAAGCCTCCTGTCGTGCTGGCAATATGTTTCCCATGAGCTTTAACATGTGGCCCATTAACCCTTCTCTGGAACATCTCATGCTGTTATTCTTACGTGTTTGGTGGAAGCTTTATGGAAAATAAAATAATATTTTGCTGAAAACACGATGACATCTCAGTGACCGCAAAGATGGAGATGAACTGGCAAGGGGTGGGGGGACAGGGGGATGATGAGGCAGTTTAATGACGATAATGGTGACCGTGGATATGATCACGAGCAACTCCAATGTCAGCAGTCTCTTTCACAAATTGTCATAGACACCATTATGTCACTTACTGCTCTGTGAAGATATGGGTTAGCATTTTGGCCTCTACCATGTTAATACTTAAAGTTTATACTTTAAGTTTATAGTTAATCCTCATTGGACCAACATATCTGTAGCTTGAAAACGAGTCAATAGATACTGCGAATTAGAAAATGTTGTTGATAATTAATTCGGATCCTCCTGTTTATCTGGAAGGAGATTCTCTGTTAAGACAAGCAAATTCTTCTTCTTTGCTTGTCTAACACGCTTGTCTAACTTGTGGGGTTCCACAAGGTTCAGTCTTGGGTCCTTTGTTATTTTCCTTTCATCCAACATCATTCAATGTTTTTCTAGCATTTCTTGTTATTCCTATGCTACAGCTGTATATGTATTTTAAGCCTCACTTCACCCCAGTTTACTGTTCTCCAATAATTACCTTGTTTTAAACTCCAACAAGACTGAGGCCTTACAGCATCTCTATACGTTCAAGAATCAGTCAAGCAAAGACCAGTGTTAGCAATCTTGATGTAATTTTTGAGTCTTCTCTGGACTTTCACTCACATGTAAAATCTATCTCATGTTTCTTTCTTTCAAGGAACATTTCTAAATTGCAAGCCTTAGTCTCCCCTCTGAACTAGAGGAAATTGTTCAGGCATTTGTGTCATCGTGCACAGATTATTGTAACACCCTGTTTACTGGCTTAGACAAATCATGTTTGTCACGCCTCCAAGCAATACAAAATGCTCCAGCCAGATGCCTCACTCATGCTTGCAAGCAATCTGACACTATCCTTTTTATTCTCTTTACACTGGCTCCAACTGATTTTAAAATTTCTTTTACAATTTCCAAACTTACATAAAGACCATAGAATAAAAAAACTCCAGACTATTTATCTGAACTTCTTGTTAAACACATTGCTGCTCGCCGTTTTCACTCACAAACTCAAAATCTATTAGCTGTCCCTCATACGAGACTGAAGACTGGGGCCTTCAATTTAATCAGGCCTTCTGCTGATACTCTTTTTAAAAAAATTTTTTTATTCTGTCTGTGTGGATGGATCTCTTTTGATGTATAATGTTTGAATTGTTGTACCTCTCTTTGGGACTTTTATGTCGTGAAAACTGCTAAATACATGAACTTACTCACATAATTAGGACCAAGCAGTGCTGAAATAAAATACTAGAGTTTCACTCACCAAAACTTGAGCACAGGCTTTTTGGACTTGCTTTCAGTGCAGTTAACCACACAGCAAGCCATATTATTTGCCAGATAAAAATACTCCAAAAAACACAGTCACAGACATGGTCACAAGGTTCAGTTCAGTCAGCCCAGCAGACCAGCTTCTTGTGTTGGCATCCACCTGGCTACACTGGTAACTGTAAACTATGACGTTTTAAAATGAGAAAAAAGTTAGTTACAGCCCTGGAAGTCGCCACTCAGTCTCATCGCTCTTTCAGTGGCATGCTATTGTCACTTTTAACTCTTAGATTTAGTGCATCGTCCATCATCCAGCACTATCAAAATTTTAATTTGCTCAGAAGTGTTTTATGAGGAAATATAGGTTAGGTTAGCTATGGACACTCGCCACCTGTCAGTGGCCAGCAGGAATCAACTGAGAAAGTGAGAACAATAGAAAAGAAACGAGAGGTTAAAGGTGACAATCTGTAATCCTGGTATTTATTCTGTTATTGTCAAAATGTATTAATCTACATGCTCTCTTTGATCTTCTGTTTTTTTTTCAATCAAGACCCAATTGGGATTCACATTTTAATAGGACAGCGAGTTTTAGCAGGTGGATAGTCGCAAGTCTGACATTTCATATCCTTAAATGACATGTCACCATGGTCCAAACTTATTATTAAAAATTCTTGAAATGTTTAAAAATGTCACATAGTTAATCAACCTCAGGGCTTCCCCATGTGTTTGTTTAAGTGTGTTTATGTGTGAATGTGTGTGTTCAGGCATAGGCAGTGATTAGATTGAACAGAAAAGCCCCTATATCACACACAGCCAATAAAGAAGACAGACAGCTTTGAGCTAATCCTGCAGAATTTCAAAGCCTCATGAGATAGATAAAGGGAGGGACCATGGAAAGAAAAGATAGAAGGAGAGATGTTAGGAAACAGGCAGGGAGTTCAAAGATGGAGAAAAAGAAAAGGAAAAAGGCAGGGTCCAGGAGAGTTCAGTTGAAAAATTGTGAGAATAAGACCCTTTTGTAACCGCTGGTTAGTGCAGTGCTTGCCAGATCTCTGAAATTAGTTACCACCACAGGAGCTGTTTTTAAGACTTCCACAGTGTCTTTGTAATATTAAAAGTTGTCAGTGACTCAACCATTTTCCAAATAATTCATGCTGCTGGGAAAAATGAGTATCCAGCAGCAGTTACAATCATGTGCATTGCCAAATTTGCAACTGGAAATATTTTGTTATGCTACACATTAACCGTTTATTGCAATTTCACATTGACATTTCTTAAGTATACCGAGCACTACTCTTTAAGGAAGCCAATGCAGAGTGTGTTTTGTCTGAACTGGCTGCCTTATCAGCCTCCTCTTGTCCTGTTGCCCCTGGCGACACATCCCACCTGGAGCGAGGCCAGCACCCCATTAAAGAGATCAAAGCTGGGTAAAGTGGATGAAGCGCTCTCTGTCTTTGTATGTGTGTGTCTGTCTCCTGTATTCACGTGTTTATACCTGGCATGCCTCCCCTCCTGCTCTGCATTTCAGGAAAAAAAAAGTCTGCAAGAGCTTTTAATGGAGGGAAATACAGTATTGGGAATAATATGGGATGCAATTGACTCAGGAAAATTTGAACATTCTGTGTAGACACTTAGAGCAGTTAAGGAATCATTATCAGTGACAGATTACAGATGTGGTTGGCTACGCTGCCAGTGAGGCCTCCCACGCCGTCAGCTTAATGTTTCCAGAGAGCTTTACAAAAAAAACCCTGAACCAGGCCTATTTTTCTCTTGTTTCCTCCTGGGGGCATAGGTTAATTACTCCTAACTGTCAGCACTTGCTTAGTGGGCAAAGATAAAGTCATGTTCCTATTCCAGAGAAGCAGACACCACCAACCCTTCATATTTAGCACTGTTTGTTTACACGGACCAAAAAGAATCCTGGTGCATGTTTATGTGAGTTTTAAATATGACACAAAAAATAAAGCATTGACAAAGTCATCTACTGGAGGCGATGACTTGGTAAAACAAACAGAGTCTACAGCAGTCTCTCTCCTTTCACTGTTTGCTGTGCTTTTAGCAGTGAAAATGTGAGGCTGGCTTGACACCCTCCTCTCCTTCTCACTCTGCAAGACAGAAAAAAGGAAGCTGATTGAAAGGAGGCCAACTTTAGGAAACAAGTGTGAAAATTTGCTTGTTTTTTTTCCTCTCTGAAGTAGCTCCATTACAACAAGTGGCATAGTGTGGTAAAATGAATAAAAAGTGACTTGTAATTCCAGCATTTGTTTTCATAGCTATGGGAGGACAACAGGGAGGGAAGTTGGCCTTTTATAAATTACATCATTGCTGCTTTCCATTTTCCTTAAAAAAAGAAAAGAAAAAAGAAGCAAATTAACATCACTTAAGTACGGTGGCCCTGGAAAGTCAAACGCACGTCAACTTATAAAAACGCCAGCAAATAGCAAAATGCAGCAAAAGCACATAAAAAAAACGTTGAATGAAATACAATGGAAATACATAAAACGATGCAAAAGCTCACAGAAGAACTGTGCTAACATGCTAACAGCAAACGACTAATGGCAAGCATATACCTATAGCAGTGGCATTCCATCGGGACAAGCAAGGCTAGCAGTGCTTGCTTTGTCAAATCTAAACATAGAGATAAATTAAAATGTGCCGAAGTAAAGTGAGCTCTCTCCTTTCATCTCAGACTGTGCTGTCATAAAGCTCCTCGCCTGTGAATTACTAAGTGCATCCAGCCTTAATGTTACTGCCAACTTGCTGTTGGCAATTGTCGCTGATTTCTACCTCATAGCGAAGTGTAGTCATGTCTGCCACTAAGGGTGTGTCCATCTCCTGTTAACAATGACTCAAACTGGGTAAGCTGAGATGCCAGCATCTTATTTCTAGTGTGCACTGGAGATAAACCACTGGTCTGTGACACTAAAATGATGGGAGACCAGAGTACGAGGCAAGCTGCCACTGGTCTGATACAATGCTGATATTACAGTATTATATTAATCATCAGTTCACGCACACCTGCATCTTTTTCTCACTCAGATCACATGCGCTACTTTTAAGCATGTCTTTTTCAAGCATGTCTCAATGCAACCCTTTACATGTTTTGGTTTCTGTCCCTTCTGCAGCTGTTCCATCATGTTATTGTCTCACTATGCAAAATTTTCTTTAATTCACTTTCTTTTGGTTTTTGTTCTGATTTTGCAGCATTTTTCTTTTTGCTGGTGATTGTTTAGGTTGCAGTGCATTTGACCTTTCAGGGCCACCGTACGTAAAAGCAACAATGCCTTGACATTTGATTCCAGCAGGCCGCAGCAATTGATGTTTTTGTGCTTGCGCAAAGACCATGGGTAATTCCTGCATGTCTCTGACAGCTCCGTCAAATAATAAAATGCTGACATCTGACCACCTGTTGTATGTATTAAACACTCAGAGACACGACACATGTGTTACATCTATAAATATTCTTGTTTTGATTCGGGCAATCGTCCAGCTGTTGTCCTTTAGAAAGGGTAACCACTGGACATAGCATGACCTTAGGAAATGTTTTAGTCAGTGTTGTATTTCTCTGCCACTTACTTTGTGTCCTTAAGCACACACTTTGGCAGCCTCCTCCAGGAGCGGAGCATAACTGAGAGGACCCACGAAGTCAAGCTCAGCCACAATCCCATCAGATCAGCTGATCTCAATGCCAGCCAACATCTACACTGTCCATTAGCACAGTCCATAGGTCACACTATTTAACTAGCTCTAGCCTTTCTACATTTGATGCAAATCTTCAAGCTGCTTTAAGGAATCTCTGTTCTGTGTAATTCCTAGGAGGTCCCAGAACTGAGCTATTCTGCCAAATATAAATTGATACAGATTGAAATCTCTTCTTTCGACTGTAGCACTCCTGAACAGCTTCAGATGTTCCTTAGAGTTCTGACTGGACCGGGCCACAAGTGCTCAAGGTCAAACCTTTGAAAAGGCATGGGAAAGACTGGTTGTCGTTATCAAATGACGTGCGTGAAACAATTTTACAAATGTATTCCAGTAAGCTGTATCACTGCAGCAACTTTCTTCCTAAAAAGACGTATCAATGCATCTTTGGAGTAAATCGACCTGTGAAGGAAATACTGGAGCTACACAAGTCACCTAAATGACTCATGGAGTACACAACATTACTGTAAATGTTTACATTTGTGTATTTGGTTTTAGTCTAAACAGATGTAATGGAAGTGAAACAACATTTAATGTGTTAAGGTTTTTGGCTTCTAATATATACATTTTTAAAGATTTTTTTGTGTTTACTTTAAAGACCAAAGAGCTTTTTGGTGTTCCTCCATTAGCCTCCTGTAGCAGTTAGAAAAGCCCTTTAGAGGGGAAACATGCTAAAGCCCAAAATAACATAAACATTATAAAAGTGCCAGTGCTATGTAAAGACAGAAAAAATGAACCAGAAAAACAAAATTAAATGTAAATCCAGTATTTGTTACATGACTGAAAAAGACATCTCCCCCCCAAAAAAACAAAGTCATGCAAGAAGAACTGTGGTTGTTTGTGCATGTAGCAAGCATACAAGCAGCTGTGCTCAAGTTACTGTTTATACCCATAATTCTTACACAAAATATGTTCCAGAAAATATAAAGATTGCAGTAAATAACCCAGTGATTAAATCTTTGCAATCTTTGCGACCATACTGTGGCCATATGAGCTTGGGTCATGCATTTTACACGGTTATAAATTTTGGGATATATGCTGATAGTGCATGTATGCAAATCCCAGTGGAACTTGACAGCATAGAAAATTTACATTACCCATTACCCAGCGGCCCTCTTGTGGGTGTGTTAATATTATCTGCTAAAATATATATTTACTGTAGAAACTGAACAGCTGTGTTGCAAGGTGAGCACTGGTGTGTGCATGTTTTCTGAAATGTCACCATGATAGCAATCATTTTATCCCCTTTCCTGAATTAGAGAATTGTAGCATGCACGTTATCAGCCACTGCACTGCAGTCATTGTGACTGTGCTGATATGTAGGTCTGAACACGACTCAGGAATTTTGACTTTTTGCTAAATTTCTCCCTCCAAGAAGGGCCTTGGATGGTTTCCCATTTAAAAAAGGATAAGAATCACCAGCCCTCATCTTCATTCCATTCAGCGAGGTTTAATTTTATGGAATTCAAGAAACTTTCTCCAACTCTATGTAGAGGAAGGTTTTAGATAAGCTGCTTGTATACTTTAACCTGGATGAGGATCTGAGGAGAATAACTTGTAAAAACAGGTCAGCGGGAATCACTACAAACAGTTCAAAGAACCCCCCACAACCCCCGTAGGAGGCAGTAGAGATAATATTTCTAAACAGCAGTGCAGGGCATCCTGAACAGCCAGTGGAGCACGTCACTGCACGTATAAACACAGGGAAATGAATGAATGTGACTGTTTATTGTGGAATCTGCCTCTTCACCTTTCCTCTCAAATTGACATGGGAACTTCCTGTGTGGCTTCCCATCACCAGTCTTTAGACGGCACCATTACATAAGCACTAAAATCAAATAATGGGAGATATCAGTTTTGGGATATTTAATCAGTTTCCATGGTAAGTGTATAAATAGTGCTCCTGTAGAGGGAATGACTCTGTTGGCTGCAGTTACTGGCAGGTCCTCGGGAAACGCTAGCAAAAGCCATTTTCCAATTACAGTAAATCTTGTCATCACTCTTCTCAAGTACCCATGTGGCACTGGCTACAAGCCACCGTGCTACTTGGATAGGAGGCAACCACAGGGGAACAGAAATAAAATTTCGATCTCTCTGGTCAGACAAAGTTGTTACAGTTTCAGACTGTGCGCTCACATTATTAACCTAGAATAGGATTCAGCCAAGAGAATTTATTTTGGGCATGAAATATTTAGTCTGGCTCATTTAAAAATTCATACTTTCAAGCAATTATCTAATTTTAAAGCGGTGGGAAAAGGCCTGTGAAATGGGTCAGCCTGACGGGGCGACCAAAGGATTTAATGCAGAGAATATGTAACATTATTCCTGGTTTAACTGAGGACATTTGCTCAGTCTGTCTGGAAAACATCACTAAAAAAATATGTTAAAACGAAACCAGGAATACAGAGTACACAGCCACATTTCTGACATGGGTGCCACTAAGTCTTGAGCTAAATGCTACTGTCAGCATCCCAGCTTGCTAAATTTGGACTAATGTGCCCGTGGTCATCATGGAAACATCCATTAATGCCATAAGCAGCAAACACAAAGAACAGCTGCCACTATAATTTGCGTTTTTTGGTGGGAAAAAAGATTGATGTATTTCATATTGTAATATTTGTTCATCTGCAAAGTGTTAAACACGTAGACCAGATGAAATCGGTGGTACATGTGGTACAAGTATAAACTAGTACAAGTTAAGGGCGGGGAAACATAAAAATACTGCACGTGATACAGGGGCGTAATTTCCAGAGGGGTTAGGGGGGTTATGACCCCCCCAATAATCAGACCTAATCAATATAACCCTCCCAATAAAATTATGAATTATCTTGCATAAATAGGCTGTTGATTTCTTTACTCGTTTCAGGTATTACCAGCAAAATAGTTGCATGTGTAATCATCTACACCGATGATGTGATAACATGATAACAGTGGCATCACAATACAGCATTTCTACAATACACGATACAGTATGTAGCAGGACAATCATTTACAATATATCATAACTGTAAAAAAAGGTGTGGTGTAAGGACCTTTATGGAGGTATTTCTAGTGTTAGGTATTACATGAAGATTTTGACTATACATTTTATGGTACTCAATACTTTCAACATCATACTGTATTATGCTGAAACACATCACATTCATCTGTCACAGGCTCTCCCTAAGTTTCCTTATGGTTGGTGTTTAGACATGCTTGAGGAATCCTTTCCCGTTATACCTGAGCCTCACTGCCAGGTCCAAGAACAACCTCACTGCTCTGTGAAGACAGTCCATTTTCCATTCTGTATTTTCCACAGGCAAGAAGCCCACAGTGTGTCTGTGAGTTCTTTCTTTCTTACCTTCATTTACACAGGGAGGCTATGCTTACGTGTCCATTAGGGGCGAGTGGTTGCAATGAATACCTATGCTGTAAAAATGACTCTTCCTTCAAGGACAACTTACTACAAGCTTTTTTCTAACAAGCCTTGCCAACAACTCAGAGGGTTTGAAATAAATCTGCAAGAATCCTACAATCTTCTGATTCCTAATTACTGCAGTGTGTCTTTCAGAATATTAATCATCCTGTGGTTAGGAGGAACATCTCTGCACCACCTGCTTTCTGTCAGAATAGTCCAAATAACAGACCTGGCAGATTGTTTAAAGTCAGCTGATATGTTTAAATTGCTGATATGATATGAGTGAGAGTTTAACTAGGAGAATGGTGGAGATTATACAAGAGAAATAAGCTGAGTATAGACATAAATTGCAAAGAGCACTTAAGCCAGAATGGCGACAGCTGATAAGTTAAATCTGTTGTGAATATTTTGTACACTGTTAGGCTCTAGTCACACAAGCCTAAAGACCGATCGGCGACCACCTGGTAAGCTCCGGTAGCAAGTGAAAAATGGTGGTTGCAGGAGGTTCACTGCATAAAAACTGCCTCAAAGAGAGTGCTGCACCAAAAATTGCTGGCTGCAGCAGCCACCCATAGTTTTCACAGAAGACAAACTGTCTGCAAACTTGAAAAACTCAGACTCAAACCGAATGTTAATAATGTTAGTCTTCAAAAGTTGTGGCTGGCTGGCTGATGAAACCAACACGTTTCAAGAGGTGATCATTCACCATTTGCTGTTTGTGTTGCACTTTTTTACTGTTTTAAAACCACTTGGCAAGTAGTTGTAAAGTGTTTGCTGACACGTTGACGTCTTTCGTGCAAACTATAGATAACCTTGGCAGTCAAAGCAGTAAAAGCAACCACAAGCAGAGTTTCAGTGCTGCAGTAAAAACCAATTTCATCAACCAATCAAGTGATGCTCATTTTTCCCGAGAGACCTTTAGTTGCCAGATGTTTGCAGCTGTCTATAGGCTTGTGTGACTGGGAAATAAGAAAGAAAAGAAAACCAATTTGTTATTGGTCAAGTCTCAAATTATACTGCCCAGGGATATTTGGCATGCAGACTGGAGCAGCCAGGGATCAAACCACCAACCTTCTGATTGTCCTCTATCTCCTGAGCTACAGCCACCCCCATATAAAAACATATCCAAAAACGGTCCATCTTGTTATTATTCATAGTTTGCCTTCATAGGCTGAGAGGCACATGGATATGCCAGTTTTAAAGTAAATATGACACAAAAATATGAGTCATAAATATCCCCATTATTCAAATGATATGTAGGACTCTGATACTGATAAGCCATGACAGTCATGTCATTAAACTTGCAATGTCAGCAAAT
Source organism: Haplochromis burtoni (assembly GCF_018398535.1). Lineage (NCBI taxonomy): Eukaryota > Metazoa > Chordata > Actinopteri > Cichliformes > Cichlidae > Haplochromis > Haplochromis burtoni. The sequence goes on from NW_024582369.1 coordinate 4,687,509, forward strand.
AATAAAGAATAAAATCCTTAATCTGACATGAACAGATTTTGCTTCCACTTGAGAAACCGTAGGAACAAAACTGTGTACATAAAACATCATCACCTTGTAAGATGATATTACGAACTTGTTAGCATGCAGTTTTGTTTTTATATGTCCAGTGGACTGACCGGCATTCAGTCGGTGTCATGTTACGTGTCCACTTGATGAATGCTGGTTATAATCTCCACCACCTCCTTTGGGAAATATGTGGCTCTTTACCAGCTCAGTGTTCCACCATGCTCCACCATCAGCTAGTTGCTAAGTTGTCATTTGTCGCTTGGTAAGTAGTAAACGGTAGGTTTATTGCAGCTTTTTGCACTACTGCTGCTACTACTGCTGGAAGTGATGTTGACGAGAACAGTGTGTGTAAATCAAAACTCTAAAGCTATGAGCCATGAAATCCAAGCCGTTAGGTGAAAAGCTAAACCTTAGCCTTTAGCTAGTTTCCACCTGCTAAGCGTCCAGCAGCGTCAACTGTAACTGTACCCCCCAGGCCAAAGGAAGATCTAAAAAAAAAAGAAGTAAATATGACCCTTTAACTATTCCTATTCAAAATGTTAATAGATAAACAGATAACCCTGGAATCCTAGAAATCCATCTGCTAGTCTGTTGGCTAAGCCTCTGGGGGCAAAGGCCAATTTTAATGTGTTGCCAGGATATCTTGGAATGCCAAGATACGACTGATATCAGGTTCAAGATATCGTCTTCCGGCTGTCTGTCAATGTTTAAAAATGTAGATACATTTTAATGAGACGCAAATAGGCTAAAATACCATTTGATTGTCAGAAAATGCAATCCCACTTTTGCTCGTCTACAGGTGAGGAGAAGCCAAAATCAGACACAACCTAAAAACCCCAATGGGATTTGTGTCCACCCCAGATTAATCCAGTGAATCTTTGCTTTTTTAGGTGAAAATGTAAACCACTTCACTATAGAGTCACTTTTTCTTTGTCAAATGGCCAGAAAAGTGCCTAGATTTCTGTCAAATTAGGTAACAGGTGCATTGATTTTAATTTTTAGAAGAGTGATCACCCTTTACATGTTATCATCCTCTAAGACATCTATTGTCAGCTAAGGAAAACTGTGTACAATCCTCACAATGATGAGGTCGACACTAATGTCTTTGAACCTGTTTTAAAACTTTTTAATACTTGCAGCACTAACAAATGTTATGCAACAGATATGTTGCTATCTGTTTAAGTTCTAATAGTCCTAGGATGAGATGAAGCTGTTGTAATGACTGACCTTGAGTGAAAAGCCACAAAGAATGGTGTCAGGGTCAGTGTAGTTAAGGCAAAGAGATGTGGAAAGAAATGTCAAGTGTCAAACTGGAATGGTGACAACAGTCAATCCGGAGGTTGAACAAGATCTGATCCTTGATATCCATCTACTTGAAGATCAAGCTCTGTGCCAGTGAAACCTGGAACTATCAGCTAGAGGCCTGATGGTTTTCAGCTTGATACAATGATCACATGACCAGCACAGGATTCTATAAAAAATGGCTTGTGCAAACAACATCATGCAGATGACTTCAACTGGTTGACCACATCCTTTAAATGGCAATGGCATGGTTACCGCCATACACCAAGCACCAACAGGATGGCTGTTGGGGCTTTCTGTAAAAAACATCAGCTGGGATGAATACAAGATCTTGATGCTTGCATAGCAGAGTGCTTGTAACATCAGAGTATCAAAGTCTCGTTTGTGAATGTGACACATTACGCAACGTTTGAGTATTGGAGCTTATATCCTTATAACAGACACAGCCTGGTTCAGATATGGGGTTTTACATCTATGAAGAAGATAAAAAATGTAAGATTATGTGACTGCTCGTTTCAGCAATGCTGCTTTGTTTCCAGCTGGCATCAGCTACTTTAGAGAACATGATGACATCAGAAGTAATAAAAAGTTGTGGCCAAAGAATAACTTTAATGCTTTTGTGAGTTTAAGCTAACACGACCAAGATGAAACATTTAGTTTTGTTACAATCCAGTATTTCTGGTGAAGTAATTATTTTACCCCCAGGCCTTAAAGACATCAAAACCCCTCACACTGAGCAAATGAGCAACTTGTGCTAACTCTGATTGGAGGTTAAAAAATCCAAGAGAGGAGGAGAGCAATGTCAGACGGAGAAGGGGCAGTTCGGTAGTCATGCTTACTTTACTCAGTAGGTTAATTACCACACTGACAGACTGATTACTGAGAGTGACAGAGGAGGGGGATCTAGCAGAAGCTGCACTCCTTCAAAAATGTGTGTGTGTTTGTGTCAGTGTTTGTAAGAGACAGCGAGATTCCAAAAGATAACTAGAGATTTGTATCAATGGTAACTTTATTGTGTGTATAATAAAATGATTTAAAGATTAAGGACATAAATCTATTCAGAGCTTAGTGGGTGTAAATTATTAAAGAACTGCTTTTTCTCTCTGTGTGTGTGTGTGTGTGTGGGCATGCGTGCACTGGACACCTGGAGTTTGAATAAAATGTTACAGATGTTTGTGTCTGTATGCGCTTTAGTTCCAGGGTCATTGCAAAGGTCCTTCATGTCACTGGAGTTGGAAAACAAACATCAACAGACACACGATAATTTCCTTGTCAGCAGGTTCTGGCATTGGTCACATGATTGTGATAGTTATCAGAGCACTCTGTGTGTGCTGTGGCAGTTACAAACAAAAGTTAAGTGATTGTAAAGACTGTGCCCAGACAAAGGCAGAGTCTAAACAGTGATAACACACTTAAATTCAAATGTGCTTTCTCTGATATTTATCACAGCAAAGACAAATTAATTAAACAAGCTGCCTGATTTCTTTCACTGAGCCCGACGGTCATATGTAAGTACTTTCAACACAGCTGCTTCTTATTTAGTCTAAAGGCTAATTTAGTACACAGACTTTGGAAACACGTTGAGTGTCGGACTACTGCAGGGGGATTCTTTTGCTTGATGTTTATGCAGACATGCGTGCGTGTTCATTATTTTTAACAGTCTTAACAAATAAGATAAGTGCGGCTGTGTCGTGAAAAGTTTGTCAGATCGGTCGTTCACATCTGCAGCGTGCTATCTGTTGGGGCCTTGCCCTGCACAACCTCAGTGACCCCCTCCTCTGACACATGTTTGGGGGTAGTGAGGCGAGGGATGAGCCAAGAGATGAAGAAGGAAGTGAAAGAACAAGGAGGCTGTCTAAGTAGCTTAAGTGTTTTTTGTCTTCATCTGCTGGGGATCAAAGCTGGCTCCTGCTATAAGAGCTCTCTCTATCTCCCTCATAAGAAGGATTAGTACGAAACAAATGCAGCCCTGGCTTGGCCTTTGCTGTCCCTCACAGAAATGAGGAGGAGGGGTAGATTCCAATGCCAGCACAGGTGGGCCGCTTACAAGCACAAGGAGGTTAAACGACACCTCATTTGGACAATATCCTGAAAAGTATTTTGGAAAGCCCTCTGTAAAGGATTATGATATCCCCACACAAGAGCTCACATACAAACCTTTCTTTTGATGCAGGGATGAGTCAGCATGTTCGAGGGAAGCCCGTGTTCACATGAGTTCAGCAGCTGACTGTCAGGCCAATAAACCAGTAGGTGTAAGATGAAGGACTGGAGAGTTGAATGAGTACACCGTGGCCTGTATGTTTGTGTGTGCTACCTATCCTATTGGGTTGCTAAATATCAAAAAGCTATTCTTCATTGTGAGTCCTTGCAGAGAAGCCCATTCAGCTGAAGTAGCAGACCCTGTTTTCATGCCTTATTAGGTTGTTCTATTTAATATCAAACTGAAATAGATCCTGGCAGCTGTCTGCTCCACCTGGCCAGGACCCTCACCACGCAGGTGACTCTGTAGTCAACACCACAACACAAACTGTAACTGAGAACGGTTTTTGTACAGTGTTTCTGTGAGTGTGTGTATGTGTGTGCACCTGTGTGCATGATGTGTTCCTGTGAGGAATGAGAGACGGAGGTGACTGGCGGATGCCACAAGTACTTTTCACGAGTAGTGCTGTTAAGGCATTGTGACATTTCAGTGGACTGTGCGACATGTGTCTGCCAAAACCAGCAGGGTCGCACAGTTCTAACCTTGTCAGACCATGACCAACACCAGTGGGCCGATAATTATCACAACAAACGTCAGGGATGTGTGATCAAAAGATGTGTCATGGGACTGGCCCCTGCAAGGTGATAGGATGGTTCTGCTGGTGCTAAATGAGCTGCGTGTTTATGTATCCATGGTGCCGTGACATGGCTGGAACAGGTTGCTGGAAATGCAGCTGAATGGTCACCCAAGGACATCCAGCCAGACTGGGTCATTTGACTTTAACAACATGGGTCCAGGAGGGTGGTGTTTATAGGACAGTGACATATATCATGTTGTTAAACACAGAAAAATACACATGCTGACTTCAAACATACAAAAACATATGAAACCTGTTCAATTTTCTTCAGTTTCACATTTTGTACAAGTAAAAAAGAGAGCTAACCATGAAGGTGAAGTTGTCTATTCAATGGTCTAACAACATACATACACTTTTCTGTATGTGATGACCAAGAGATTGCACACAAAAACACCAGAAATTAGCGCTCTATGAAGAATATCGAGGCGACTTTAGAAATAAGTTAACCTTTGTCGTTCAGGAGGGACTCACAGTAGAGCTGATGCTCCTCCACACTGAAAATAGCCCGTTGAGGTGGTTTAGGCATTTGACCTGGATGCCTCCTGGATGCCTTACTTGGGGAGGTGTTTCAGGCATGTCCAACCAGCAGGAGACACTGGGGGAGACCGTAGACTGTATATAAGACAGATATAGCTAACATCTGACATCACCTGCTAGTTAGTGAAGTTCCACAGTTAAACCTCAAGGTGGGTGACTTTGCTGTCACCATATTGCTGTCAAACTGAATATAAAGAACGAGGGGGTTTCTTTGCTTGCTTGGAACATCTCAGTATCTTTCTGGATGAGGTCTGGGGAAGCTGCAGGTTTGTTATCCAGATATATGTGTTATTGGGTGTTTGTGCTGATTTACACATTCACCTAACAACTGAAAGATTCTCAGTTTGATCCAAGGAGTGAACATAAATCCCCAATTACAAACATGCAGAGATGCCCACTATGCTAACCTCTTTGTGAATAAGGGACAGGCTGATTTATATTTAACTCTTGGCCTCTGTGGCTGTTGATATATTATCTTTGTCCAAAATGAGAATAGCAAAAATGAAACTGTTATTAAGAGGCTAACACAATGCTAATAAATGATAAAGAACTGAAGACTGGACTTAAGATTAAGAAAAGATTTAAAAAGAGTTATTAAGTTAGGGTACTTTCAATAGTAATAAAATTGAAATTACACATATTTAGTTTTTTAGAAATGTGTGTATGACTTATTGAATATTGTCAATGTTTTTTTTTTATTAGCATCAACACTGTAGTACAAAGATATACATGGAGCAAGGCCACAATGCTCCTTTTTATATATTTACCCCACCCCAAAAACATATTGGGCACCGATCCAGAGGGGAAAAAATTAAAATAAATAAATGAATAAAGTGAATTTAAATGAGGTACAAGGAAATTCACCATATTTGAAGATGTGCACTTAAAGGGCAATAGTTTGCACAAAGTTAATCACAATCACACAGAAAAAGGATGTACGGCAGCTGTCAAGCATCTATTAGGTGGGTATCGTTCTAATTTTCTCAAAGTGTTTTAGCAATGTATCCCAAACGGCAAAAAATCTCTCCTTCGACCCCTTTATTTTTTCCAACTGTATAAATTGTGTCAGGTCACTAAATTACAAAGACGCTTTGGGTGGCTTTTTTGACTTCCAGTGCAATAATATCCTTGCTGCGTGCAAGCAATGTAGTAAAAGTAAAAATATTGTCAATGGTTTTAATTTCCTTATTTTATCAAGTCTTAACTCACTATACAGGCAGAAACTTGTGTGTTTATTTCCTGGTTTCTTTTGATAGTTAGTGTCTTGTTTGACTTCCTTCCTGTCTGATTGTCTTGATTTTCTGCACCTGTTTCTAGTTACCCTCCTTGTGTCTAATCCCCAATGAATTCCTTGTGTATAAATAGTCCAGTCCTTCTCTTTGTCTTTGATCTGTCACATGCTTTTGTCTGCTAAGTTCAGGATATGTTCTTGTTGTGTCCTTGTGCTAATGCTCTTTGAACTTTGTTTAATTGTGTTTCAGCATTAAAGTTCACTATTTATTTGTGAACTGTACCTCCTGTATTAATCTTCCCTTTACACCTCTACAATCCACACAACAGTAAGTTGTGACATTCATTTCCCTTTTAACGGTTTTAACTGTTGTAGTACTGTTTCAATGGTTGCATTTGGCCTTCAACTTTGTGACTCTTTCACTTGTAAAACAAGAAAAAGAAAGAAATATAAAAGTGTGTGCAACACTTTATTGCTCACAACCTAATCGTGATAAGTTGGTGATAAACCGGTACATGAACTGATGAAGATAACGATAAGGAGAAAGATGAAGGGGGATTCCAGTAGCTGGTGGGCCAAAACACTAGACATGAAGATAGCTGAAGCTGGGCTTATCAAAGCTCCAAGAAAAGGCCAAGGAAAGCCTGCAGAGGGGTGTACTACAAAGCAAATTCAACATATCTGAGCTGATTAGCTGGAGTTAAAAACTAAAAGCACAGCCAGAGTTAATCTTCTGCATAAATTGAACCAACCTCTACCAGCTATAGTTGCATCAGGTTATTCATAGAATATGAATGATGAGTATAAGAAAGAAAAATATTGAAAAATGGCTTCTTTTAAAATTTATATCTTCACATTACAGCTTTTAAACTTTGTTAAACTTTGTTTTATAATTAATTTTGCTTAAAACATAAACTATATTAAGACTGTTTGATGTCACACTGTTGTCAGGTGGTAAACTACAATGCTGTGAAAAACTTACTTTTCCCCTTCCTGACTTTTACATTTTTTTTCCACGTGTCACACACTTTCATCAAACAAATATTAAACAAATATTAATAAACAAAGATAATGTAAATAGGATAAAGTAAATAAAAAATAATGTTTTAAAATGGTGATTTTACTTATTAAGGCAGTAAATTATCCACAAGTACCTGGGCCCTGTGTGTAAAAGTAACTGAATTCAGTTTTACTAGCCACACCCAGTCCTGATTACTGCTAGACCTGCTGAATCAAGAAATCACTTAGACAGAACCTGTCTGACAAAATGAAGAAAGCTAAAAGCTCTCAAAAAGCAACACATAATGCCACAATCTAAAGAGACAGATGAGAAACAAAGTCATTGATATCTATCACACTGTAAAGGGTTACAAATCAATGTCTAAGGCCCTTGGGAATCCAGCGAACCACAATGAGAGTTTGAGTTGAACCTTTGAAGACTGCGAAGACTTATTCAGGAGGTCATGAAAGAATCCAAAACAGCATCTAATGAATTCCAGGCCTCACATTTGCCAAAGAAATCTTGATGATCCCCAAGGCGTTTGGGAAAATAGTCTGCAGACCGAGGAGCGATAAGTTTAACTTTTTGGAAGGTTTGAGTCCTGTGACATCTTGTGTAAAACTAACACAGTAGTTCACAAAGAGGAAATCATACCAACAGTCAAACATGGTGGTAGTAGTGTGATGGTCTGAAACTGCTTTGCTGCTTCCTGGATGACTTGTTGTAATTGACGAAACCAGAAATTCTGCTCTTTACCGGAAAGTTAAAGTTCATGCCCGGAAGTGCACTCAGCTTATGCAGCAGGACAATAATCCTAAAGTCCATCTCTGAATGGCTCAGAAGCTTTGATAGAATTATTGCCAGTTATCGCAAATGCTTGTTTGCAGTTTTTGCTGCCAAGAGTTGCACAACCAGTTATTAGGTTTAGGGAGCAATGTTTTTTTTCTACACTGAACAAGGCGAGTTTGGATAGTTTGCTTTTTCTTAAAAAAAATCATCATTTAAAAACTAGTTTTTGTATTTATTCCAATTAATTTGTCTTCGTTTGATTTAAGTGTGAGAAAATGAAGAAAATGAAGAAATCAGGAAGGGGGCAAATACTTTTTGATGGCAAAGTGGGTTTCCAGAGGTTCTTTTATTAACTGCTGTTTAAATAAACACAAAATAAGACCTGGATTTAAGTACAAAAAACTAGCAACTGGTTAAAATTTCAAAGATTGTCGGTCGCTGTTTTTCTAGTTTGTGTATGTAATTTTAGACCTGAGAGACTCCAGGATCAAATTTAATTTGGAAACTGACTCTGTTTACCTGATTTTTTGTTATTTTTATTTAAAACAATGCATTCACGCAAACAAACCTTAGTCCGAGGAGACCAAGTTACGTGAACACTCAAACCTCAGCACACTAGAACAGTGTTGTTTGGCGGTACCAGGCTTGTAGTTGTCTGTGCCGGGTCAATGCACATTTCTTTCTGAGGTGACAAGCAGAGGGGCTGACAAGTTCAGAGCTGTTTCACTTTGTTTCCTTTTTATACACAAACAACGTCCCACTGTCATCACTCCATCCTTCAAATGCCAAAGGGCCCCCTTTAGTGTGGTCCCAGAGCTGGCCTCTTGTCAGGCCCCATGATTTCTCTCCTGGAAAGCACGTCCCCAGAGAGGGAGCTTTTACTGAGTGCAAGTTCAGACCTTTTCTTCTCTGCCTCACATCCACAATAATAGAAATACTGGAAGACAGACAAAGATATTTGGTGAATGGAACTGAGCACATATTGCAAATCTTCCTGCCTTTGCTACATCTCACACAGACCATTTTTTTCTTCTTTTAAGGAAAATCTCCAGAGGGTCACTGCCCACTTTCCTCTTGTACCTAGTGACATAAGGATTGCCTTACTCTGACTGACACAGCATTGCCCCCTTCCTGATAGTGTTTTACAACTGGTAGTCAATCTCTCACCTTGTAAACCTGCCGGCCTGTGTTAGTATGTGTTATTGGGAGTTTTCTCACAGGTTCTCACTCTCACAGCTGCTTTTTCTTGTACTCTAGCTGTAATTTAAGCTACTCTGCAATGATAATGGATTTAACAGGTACTTTTTTTTATCACAGCTCTCACCAGATGTGCTCGGCAGCCTCAGGTTAGATCGCTAAGCATCGTGACTTTATTTCCTCTTAGGTGGTCCCCTGTTTTTACCCAGGTAAAGCTTACCTGGAGGTCCAGGATACACCTCTTAATTACCCATAACTTTCCAGTCCTGTACCTCACCTGACATACAGCCTCTTGCCTTTCCTCACAGCTTTTCCACCCTTAAAACTTGGAACCCAAAAGCACACAGATGTGCCGATAAGGTAATTTTTTGATGACTTAGATTTCACAGTTCTTTAAAGTGTAAACTAAAACCAGTGCTTCAAACCTCAGGTATCAAGTTTAGTTGTGGCAATATCTGCAGCCAAGGATTTATATATTTCCCATGAAATTCCGGGAATATAGTTTGACAAGTGGGGAATATGTGGTTATGTACTGCCTTCCAAGATTGAGGTGGCTTTTCTTGTCTTTAAATATTAGCATGCAGCCAAGGCATGCTTAGCTTAACTTGCACCCAAAACTAAAACTGGCAAACGGCTAAACTCATTAATCATTATATTAAATCGAAAACATGAACAGGTGACATGCCTTTAGACGTTTGTCTTGGCAGATCTTTCTCTTATCTTTGACCTACCTGTCCTCCCAGCTGTGATGGTGACTTATTGGCCAGAGCTCCATATTTAAAGAACAGACATAAGAATGACACCAATCTTCTCATGTGACTCTCGGAAAGAACGCAAATAGCCACTTTTCCCAACTTGCCAAACTATTTTTAAGTCTCTGCAGGCTTCAAAATAAATCCTCAGATTATTAAACAGTGCATGTAACTTGGAGGGCCTGCCCCTGACTACACAGAGTAATACTAAAAACACTATTGTCTTCAAACAGACAGTTCTGACTCACAAACTACAATCCAGCCTGGCCAAAACTTCAAAACTTGAGGCTCTAACTATATATTCTATTACTGCAGTGTGTCTCCAACAGCTTCCTTATAGTTCCTGACCTGATGGTCACGCTTCATTAAGCCTTTAAGAACTCACAAATGTGGCCATTTTTAACTGGTTAATGGTAAGGATTACAAGACAAATTGGCTTGACTTCTCCGCAAGACTCCTGTGATAAGTTAAGTTCTGGCTCCGGTGGAGCTGAAACAGACATTTTTCTGAGGTTAATGGATCCTCCTGTGTCTAGAAAAAAATTCTGGCATTGGCTTTACGAAGCATCTCAACCTAAATTGCAGCAAACACCAACATTTCTACATGCTTAACCTTTCCCAGATGTGTGAATTAGCAGAGGGAAAAGGGTGTGGATGAAGGAGGTGCGGCAAACACATGGGGGTTGTGGTGGGTGATGAAAAGAAGAGAAGGAGAATATAGTCGGGTGAGTAAGGAGGGGAAAGAGGCTGTCCCTGTCTCTGAGGTTGAGCAGGGGGGGGGGGTAGAGGTGAAAGAAATGGTGGTCTATGCTGTCTGGGTGGTGGGACCCCAGGGAATGGCAGAATTATTAGGAGGCGCATCTGACAGGAGATAAATACAACGTGGGTAGTATCGCCACCAGGCAGGCGGGCAGGCAGGCAGGCAGGCAGACATAGTTGAAAACTACAATAAACTTTGCTATGTATGGGTTAAGAAAACTTTTCATGGAGTGCTGCACTGGAGGATTCATGACCTCTTCTGCTCAGACTTAAAGTAAATAATTTATCTTTTCCAGAAGGCATATACAAGTATTCCCATCTTGAGATATCCTCATAGGTTTCTTCATTTCATTTATTTCTGTCCATATGACAAACCTGTTAATTAGAGACCGTTCTCTTTGTAAATAACTCAATTATATCATTCTGGTCTTGTGTGTTGAGGTTCTTGGGATGTCACTATGTGGGTTATGCTCCATCTTGTTGGGTATGCATGTGGATGTGTTGATTAACAGATGGAGCACAGAAAACCACCGGGTACCCTCAGAAGCTCCAGTGGGTTTGGGTCATCTATCCTCTGTGTCATTTGTTAAAGGACATTTGAGATGACAAAGGAAAAAAAACATAGAGGCTGCGACGAGCCAAAATAAACAGGAGAGCAGTGACTTTGATGAATCTTCCTTTTATATGTCATTGTCAGGAGTTTTCATCTTAAGTGTCCTTGGGATCCCTAAGCAACACAAACAAACAGCTGGAACGTGTCACAGCACTGCGCCTGACACAGTCGAAACATAACACGAAAGAGCATTTTTCTCATTCTGCTGGGGACGTGACGTTGGGGCGCTTTTTTGTCCACGCAGTTTTGGCTTTCCTGCCATTCCTCTGTGTAACACGTAACAGAAAGAAGGCCAAAATACAATTACAGAAAAATGTCTAATTAGCTTCAGACAGGGAAACCGAATCATTATCTGGCTGCCTTCACAATTTTACTGGCTTAAACGTCTGGACGTGAAATCTGCAATCTCTTTGTAGCTTCGTACTGAAGACGCATTGATGTGGTTTTGTCATTCAGTGACTCTTCCATAATGAGAGCAAATGACCGTGCTAATGCTTCCTGGCCTGCGGATCAGGGCATCAGTCATACAAATTGTAATGCTTCCTGTCCTGCTTCCAAACACACAGACAGCAGAGCTGTTTGTGAAAAGGAAATCAAGATAAATGGATAAATTGAGGGAAATTGTTTCATTTAATTCACAGTATGAGTAAGTTTTACACAAATGCAGCACATTTGTGTGTCGAAATGATAATAAAGATTAAGGTTTTAAGGAACCAGAATCTTCTTGCTTGCCTCCTTCCCAGAAGGTTTCACTGCAGCTGGTTTGATGTCTGGCAAATCCAAATCACGTGGTCGTTGTTTTGATTGAAGACCTTTCACTGTTTATCTAAATGCTTGTCTGGTTCCATCCATCCAAACCTCTACCCCATGCTTTTAACTTTTTTTCTGCATTTCAAACAGATCTGGTGTTTTGCTCCCTGACAGAGATATAATGACAGGGGTTACAAGAGACATTATTGTCTCTATGTCAGAGAGTTTATCTTCTGGAGACTGTGACTAATTATGTTTAACATCGCGCCAGTTATCAATATGTCAACCGCATAGAGACCTTAAGATTGTTATGATCAGTAACACCCAATCATCAAAACTGACATTTCAAACAAAACCGAAACAGAACAACAGAAAACATCATCGATAGCTATTTTTATTTCATTTTATCTTTTACCCGGCAATTAGTGGATAAGTCTTGTTAATTCACTTTCTTTCACACAGAAGTGATCTCCTGTCGGTGCCTGAGGAGGGTCAGGTAATTGACTTTCAAATTTCAAGCAAATCCTATGCACGGTACTGTGCAAAAGTCACGAGTCACCACCCATTTCTTTATGTCTTACTAAAAAAATTTGGAAATAGGTGCTTTGATTTATTGAAATATACAACAATAAATAGAAATAGATTTGATAAGACAAAACAGTTTGTACAATTCTAATGATCACCTTTACTTTTCAACCCAGTCTGTACTCTCTTATACAACTTTCTTGTAATTTCTTTCAGTGGTCTTCAGAAATAGTTCTCCAGGCTTCTCAAAGGACATTCAAAGCTGTTCTTTGGATGTTGGCTGCCTTTTGTTTCATTCTCTGTCAAGATGATCCCACACTCATTCGTTGATGTTTAGCCCTCCAGTGAGGCCAATCCATGACCGTGTTTCATTGTGTGTTTATCTATCCAGACATCATTTTACTGCACTGGCAGTGTGGTATCATTATCATGATGAAAAATGAAGCCTTTGGCAATCAGATGTTTTTCAGATAGTATAGGATGTCATACTTCCAAACTTTTGATAAGATTCCCAACACCAGTGGCTGATATGCAGTCCAAACCATGACAGAGCCTCCACCGTGTTTTAACAATGGTTGTAGACATTCTCTGTTGTGCCTTTCTTCTGACCTCCTCTGTAAATATTGATGACAGTTTGAGCCAGAAATATCGATTCATCACTCCCGGTGTTGGATGCAAATTTACTTTACAAATTTACTTGAGATATGGATATTATATGTATTTTTATTGTGCAAAAGAATCGATAAAGACAAGCTGCTAACATAAAATGAGCTAAGATCCTAGAATGATGTTAAAGCTGAGTGAACGATGCCCCAGCCCAGCAGCCAGAGTGTGAACTTCAACGGGCAAAGTGATGAGCTGTCAGCATTGTAGACTAGCCTCCCTTTCCACCTGTATATGTTTCTATAGTAGAATCACTGTGGGTGTGTTTTATGTATAAACTAAAAGAAAGATTGCATGGATTATGCGTGGAGCCTAACGTTCATATTTTTAATCGGTTTTTATGAGACAATGGTTTTTTTGTTGTTGTTGAAGTTTTATTTTTAGATTTTCCAGGTAGAAAATAATGTAAAAATAGTGTAACGAGTTACTTTGTCCAGGAAGTCATTAAGTAACTTATTGCATTACTTATCAGAAAGGCAATGAATAATGCGTCGTACATTACTGTTTTGAGTATCCACTCCAACAGTGATCACTCCATGAGAACTGTTACCATTGATTTTGAGTCCAGTTCTTGTGTAATTTGGTATACCTCAGCCTTTTCTCCCTGTTTTCCTTCCTTAATAATGGCTTCTTGACAGCCATCCTTTAACTGAGACCATTTCTGATGCAGCTCCAATGAACAGTAGTTGAATCAACTGATGTGTCAGGTCCTATGTCAGGTCTTTGTGGTCATTTTTTCTTCATATTTCTTAAGAACATGACTTTTTGATTCTGTTCATCTGCTGTAGTTAGTTCTTTACGCGTGCCTCGTCTTGTCTTTTGGGGGTTTTTTTTGTCCGTCACATGTCCAGTACTCTCCAGTTTTGTAAGGATACACTGCACACTATTGTGGGATAGTTTTCAGCTAATAACTTTTGATTCAGCTAAATGAATGGGATAAAATCATATGCTTTACATTTAAAGTTACAATTTAAAACTGGTTCTTTGGTAAGTTGTCTATTTTATTTTGTTATGTCTGGACACACACATTTTGACAGTTAATGATTCACAGGTCATTGTTAAGTTACTTAACAAGAAAAAACAAATTCCTCTGAAAACAGTTACATACGAGTCAACTTCCAAAGAAGAACGCTGAAGTGGTCTTGCTCAAGACCACTTTATCAGATTTACAAAAAAAGAGAGAGAGGTGGCTCAAAACTTTTGCACCGTGTTGTAATCTAATTGAAGATTGATGTTGTCACCATATTTAAAGTCTCATCCACACGGAGGAAAATTGATTATATGACAGGATTCATTAGGATCCACCACAAACGTTTGAACCTAATTTCTTGACAATCCATGATTGTTTGAAGTGTTTCAGCATGATCCAGAATGGTAGACTGACAGACGGACTGAAGCGTGTTCCTACTGTAGCTCAAAACACATAAATTATATCAAAGATTTTCCCAAGCAACAAAGCAGCGTTTTGGTTTCCACACTGCCAAAATCAGCATTGACAATGCATGTTAAGACCCACATGCTACAAACTTGACGCATGACTGCACATTTATTATACAGTACATGTGTTCAAGGAAAAGACAGACTCCTGTGATTTAAAGGGGTCAAACGGGCACCGCTATGTAACAGGCACGAACTTATAGCAATAGCCGTGAAAATCTATGTTCTCTTCCATACCATGCAGACAAAATGTCCGCGTGATATGTTTCAGTAAGCATGTAACGTGAACTACGACAGCCACAGCGAGCATGTCTATTAATCAGCATTATCGCTGGCTTTCAGAAAAGTAATATTATTCTTACAGTTTTTTTTAAAGCAACCAACATGCCCCTCTCCAAAAGAGGTAATTTAATTTCCAGCAGGGCCCCAGTCCACAGAGGCGCACTCTGCTCGGAGCGAGGATCCCCCATCTGCATGAAAAGATCACAGACCTATGCAGGGTCCATGTTTAAAGGCTAATTGTGAAGGCTGAGCCCCTAGACACAGGCCCTGTGAGGTCCCTCTAAACTTTTACTACGTCCCAAACTGATTCAATGATACTGACTTAATACAACATAAACATTCTTGCATGCATGTCTTAATAAGTCAGTAGGGATAAGGGATATTGTGAGTTTCATTATCCCTTAGTTCACTGCTGGGAATCAGCCGTGACTTGTGGATGAGGTAAGAAAATCATAACCCTGTGTGGGCCAAAAGATAACTGAGGTTGTACTGCTGCTAACAGGCTGTTGTATGCGGGATTCAGTATAAACATATTACAAGGATTTTTGGCTATTGTAAAGCTTTAGTATGATAAAGTAAGCAGTTCTGTTTAAAGTGTGTCTCTGGAGAAAATGTATTTAAAAACACAAAAATATCTAGCAAACAGTTCTCTCAAAGGACAGACTCCCAGGTTCTTGCGTTTGACTGACAGTAAAGGTGATTGCAGTCTGGCTGAAATCCCAGGGCATTGTTCAGACCCCAGTTTTATATGCTTTATATAGTCTGGAGGCTGTCTGAGGTGTCTTCAGCGAACAAAAAAACCTCACTGACTGACAGTTTTCTGTTGAATTATCTGCAAAACTATTTGGAAACATTGAATGTAGCCTGTCAGATATCATAGCGGGACTAAATGTGACCTAAAACAGAGCACCCATACCAGATGTTTTATTTCTGAGCTCATTTTCATTAACACTTCTCACTGGAGGAGGACAGGTGGGCCATTTCAAGTGTTTATTGAACTGAACTGAATTTATTGACCAGCGGTGAACTGAACTGGATTTATAGACCAATATGTCTGCTTCACAAGCCAAGTCAAAAAAGGCAAAAGGGAAAACACACAAACAGAGACACATATACAGATTTTTGATTGGAGTTTTTTTTTTTTTTTTTTAATTTTTGAAAGATACTGAAAAGATACAGAAGAGCCTTCATTTATTTGGTTGTGGCTCTGGAGCTTGATGGTTCATTCCCAACTCCTGTCCTTGGGTAAGGTACTGAAGCCTCAGTTTGGCCCTGATGGTTGTCCAGTGTCTGTTTGTAGATAAAATGCTTTAAGCACATAAACTGCCGTATATGCGTCAATAACCATACCCAGTATAACTACAAACATATTATATATTACATGTTAGTCTATATACCAGCAACTATTTTCACCAAATAAATTTTTGATGATGCTATTATTAATGGCATGGGAGGCCTATGGTAGCACATACATTGTTGCCTCAGGCAAAGCAGATATTACATTGGGGGAAAAAAAATCTCCTTCGACTAGCAGGTAATACTCTCCCAGTGTCCTCGGAGACTAATGTCTGCTGTCCGGGTTTGAACAGCAGCATTCACAGCCCAGAGCACATAAGTTAAACATGATTTTCTAGTTGATGACAACGGTATGTCTTCCTTGTAAGTTACATTAGACATATAGTAGAGCTGTTTCACATTATGCTCTGCCTCCCGAGGTTTACACTCCAACTCATTTCGGGCCAATGATGAGAGCCACATTTCTGCTGCAGGGAGGCAGCGTTTTGGGAGTTCCTTTGGACTGGGATATATATGAGGTCCATGTAGTAATCATACTGTCAAACTGCAGTGGACAAATCCAAGTACATGCAATAACAAATACGCTTGACTTATAAAAGCTCTGTAGTTGTTCCAGCAAGAACAGATTGACATTTTGAAAGAATACACGTTGGCTGTGTTGCTGGGAAATGAGTAGCTCAAAGCCTCTCTAATGTCTGTAATAAGTAGCTGGAGACAGCTGGTTAGTCTGACTTAGCATAAAGATCAGATCCTGTTCCTAGGCTATTTCTATCCAAACCTCCAAGTCTCACTAGAAACAACCTGTAAAAGTGACAGTTTGAAGGGTAAACTCGTTTTATTCAGGGTCTGCTAACTCAGATCTTAACTAAGAGTGGAAATGTCCCAGAGAATCAATATACTTATATATAGTAAGCTTTAGATGGATGGGTGTAGATCACTTTTTTCAAGACATTCTGCTAAACTATTTTAACTTGCAATTAAAAGATGCATCACATTTACTCACTCTTCTTTTTATCATTGATGTATTTTAATTTTTTCGTAGTTTTGATATGGCAGTTTTCCTTCACATTGGTAATCATCTGCTTTAGTTTACTACATGTAAACTTACCTAAGGCTCCAAAAGGATTTTACATTTTTTTAAAAAAAGCAAAAAACAAAAAACAAAAAAAAACTAGGCTTGGGGTGCATTGTTGATTGGCAGGTATCTAGGATGGAGGCTTTGACAGTCTTATCCCTATCTGCTTATGGATTTGGGGACATGGAATTTCACCTCACTCATGAAGAAATCGCCCAAGCTAGGGAGCTTGCACGAGCTTGAGAAATGCTGGCTAGATATAGTTGGTCTCGCTTCAGTGCACATCATGGGCTCTTGAACCAGTCTCCTGGATAGGGGCTGAATTTTATTCCACTCTAGAGTTGTCCTCAGTGAGAGTTGTTGACAGAGCCAAAGGATGAGGAGGAGAACTGACGCAGCTCTGTGGCTGAGGTCACTGAGGTAGTCAAAACTCTTTGGTGGTCGGGTCCTGGGGGTGGATTCTTCCCTGAGTTCCTTTGACAAGCTGGGGTCATGGTCCCTCTTTTCAAGAAAAGGGGACCAGAGGGTGTGTTCCATCTTCAAAATTAGATTTCTCTCCCCAGCCTGCCCGGGAACATCTATGCCAGGGTGTTGGAGAAAAGAGTCTGCCCATTAGTCGAAGTTATTGAGGAAGAACAATGCTGTCTTCGTCTTGGCCGTGGAATGCTGGACCAGCTCTTTTACCCTCCTGAGGATACTCAAGGGGGCGTGGGAGTTTGGCTCGTATGTGCTTTGTGGACTCGGGGAAGGTATTCGACCGTGTCCCTCACATGTCCTGTGGGGGTGTCCTCTGGGGGTGTCCTGCAAGGTTGTGTCAGGGGTGTGGGGTATCAGGTGTACAACTGCAGCAGCAGCTTAGCAGCAATAAGTCAGATTTGTTCCCTTTGGGAATTGGACTTTTATGAACAGAATTTCTAGGTGAAGAAAAAGGAGCTGAGGGTGTCACCTTTGGTCTGCGTTTTGAGGATGATGTGGTTCTGTTCATGTCATCAAGTGGTGACCTCCAGCTCACACTAGAAGTTCTGCCCTAAGTGGAGGAGTTCAAATTTTTTAGGACTAAGTGAGGGGAGATGGAGGGATGGATTGTGGCAGCATCTGCAGTGATTTATGGTGATTGGAAAGTTGAGCAGTAAGCCAAAGCTCTCCATTTGCTGGTCGACCTGGTCCTACCCCCACCCATGACAAGTATAGAATAGTGACTGAAAGAAAAATATGGTGGATACAAGTGGTGAAAATGAGTTTTCTTCATTAAAGAGGATGAGGAATGTGGACATTCAGGAGTTACTCATAGTAAAAAGGAGAAAGTTGCCTGACCATGATGGCTCCTGGATGCTTACTTGGAGTTGTTTTGGGCATGTCAAACTTGGAGAAGATCTCAGACCTAAGACACACTGGAGAATCTCTCTGCTGGTCTGGGAACACTTTGGTACCCCCACAGAGGAAGTGACTGGGTAGAGCGAGGTCTGGGTATTTGTGCTTCGACTGCTGCAACCACTAACCTGGATATGGATAAGCAGCAGAAAATGGATGGAACGGATAATTTTTCTAATTATTGTACAAATAATTATAATCACAGGCCCACTGTCAAGGAAGTCCACATGGATGTAAATTTGATATAAATTAGTGACATGTGTTTTATGTGGCTTTCATTTGAAGCTTGGCTCTGTGTGGAGTAGTTCTTCTTGGTCTTTTAAAGAGATATTCCCCTGATCAAATATCTTTCAGATTTCCTGTGGTTCCGCAGCAGACGAACTCTGACACTTAAGCCAACAGATACATTTCCTTAACATGTAACAGGTAGAGTGATTGATGCAAAACTAACTCATCATGGTAAATGTGCAGCAGATATAGATATTATCCAGTGACAAGCTTTGTTATTTAGGGACTGTTCTAAACTTTAAAGTCTAAACTTATTTGAACTAATGTGAGGAGGTTCATTAAATAGAAATAATTATTTTGGGAACATTGAGTTAACATGGAGTGATTGTAATTTTTTAATGTGGACATTCAGATCAGAAAAAGCACGATTCATCCTCACTTCATTTCTGGTATCACCCTTGTTTTCATACGGTAATTGTGTTATTATCCATGGACACTCAGAACATATTATTACTGGACAGTGAAAAAGACCCCGCCGATTATCCTCACTTTAAAAAGCCCAACAGACTGTCTCCCATCTCTCCAACAGCTGTAGGGTCAAAGACATAAAAGAGCAGATGAAACACAAATGTTTGGTACATGTGGGTTCTGGTTCTTTGATGCTTGTGTGTTATTTTCTTTCTTATGTACGAGTATATGGGGAGAACCTGACAACAGGGTGTTCATCAGATATAAAGAGACTTAAATCAGCCGAGACTACTTTGTTTGTTCTTGCACTTTACTGTTTCTCTTTAATCCTTTTCTTTCAGTCCTCCATGTAGGTCCCTTGTGCGCTCCCGGTGCTTGGGAGCATTGTGCTTACCACAACAAAGAGACAACATCCCGCATTTGAAAATGGGTTCCTGCCAGTTGGACGGGTTTTTTAAACAAGCATTTCAGTGGGGAAAAAAAAGTCCGCTGTTGTGAATGTCAGCAACATTAATTGAGGACAAAATGTGTGATCCAGTCAAATCTAATTAGATTTACACAACTCACACCTTCTTTTAAGCTCTGTGCTTATTTACCGATGTTGAAACATGTGCAAGATTAGGAAAAGTTCTTTCATCATCGCTGTGATTTTTGTAAGCTGTGGGGGATTTATTAATCATAACATTGACTTGTTCCTGTTCCAGGATCTTCCCTCGGACAGTAACGCGTTGTCTGCCTTTCCGTTGTGGGAATTATTGTGTTATTTCTAAGTCAGGCGGATGTTTAAGCCTATTTGAAGGGCCAAATAAATTCAAAAATGACCAAAAAAAAAGTATAAAGAAACAGAAAATGTGCTAACGGCATCTAGAATTATAAGAGACTATGAAATACATAGAGCAGCTCTGCACTCCAGAGGTCACTGACACATTTGCTATTAGTCAAATGGATTATAAAGGAACTGAGGTGCTGCATGTGGAGGTGTTAGGGATGAAGAGCTGGTGTCTGCAAAAGAACCCAATCCAAAACTAACCATAAATATCATGCATGTGGTTAAATGTGGAGATTCATTTCATGTATTCGAACCATCTGGAGGACGCCTCGGAAACTTGTGATCCGAACTCATCTGGAGTACCTCATGATGTGGTTGTTATGACTAAAAGAGTGGGCAATGGAAAATGAGTAAGCTAAAAGAGGATGACAGAAAGAAATGTTCACCACCTCGGTGCAGTCCAAAGGGCACTCGGTTCTTCTGAAATCCTGTCTATTAGTTTGCAATATCGTGTAAAATGAAGAGCAAACTTGCGACACGTACACACACTGCAATGCTAAAACTGTTGTGTAACTGTGTTGTGTAACTGAGACCTAATGTCTCTTTGCTGCATCTCCTGTTGGTTTGTATGATTTAGGACTGAACAGATAAATAATTCAAGGGTTGTATCACAGGATCAAGACTCCGGCACTGTTGCTACAAAACATGTCATTCTACAACAGAGCCTTCAGCATATATTATCATATTTCAAGGAAAACTATTTGTCCAACACCAGACCTCTGAGTGCCAAGAACATCAGCATAATGGCTCATCTTGCTAATGATCCATCAAAAATCAACAGGTTATTGTAATGTGTGAAGAAAGGGGGAGGAAGTGAGGTCACCTTGTCAGTGGCTGAGTGCATTGCTCAAACTGATCAGAATTAAAATTCAAAGAGAAGTCAAACATGCATGTCACCACAAACATTCAGGGGGCATTATGACTGGTTGGTTGGTTGGTTGTCAGAATGATGATGGTTGCAAGTGGCACACTGGTTACGGCTTTCTTTCAACATGATAAAAGTTATAAAAGTCTTGAGTCCAGTATTCTTACTGTAAATGACAAATGCGGAAAACCACATTGTCATCAAATGTGGTCTTACATATTTCTTTCTAACACTGTAGTGGTTAGAAGTGTTCGCCTATTCAGCACCGCAAATTCCTCTTGTGTGTTTCTGACTAGTTTTTCACCAAAGATTTTGAATTAATCACTAAGAGAATAACAATCATTGCCTCATTATAAAGAGTAATAATCATAGCATCAAAATAAAGACTTCACAAATTCCAACAAATTCTTGGAAAGCATTGGAGTGGATGTGAGGGAATGTACAAAGAAGTGGAAAAACTAGAGGCACAAATGTTTCCCCCCCCCCCCCCCCAAAAAAAAAAACTGGCCACAACAAAGGGTGAGGTTCCATAAGGGAAAAAACATTGGGACATGATCATGTGTTAATAATAACACGTAATACACCCAACACAGTGTAATAGCAGTCTGGTGAGGAAGGAGCGGCTACCAGGTCCAGTGGGCATGTGATGTGGAGGTTAGCCAGATAACTCTAGGCCAGTTACTTAAATCGAACAACAGACCTTTTTTTGACGTTAGCAACATAAAACCATACAAGTCAGGTCTCCACAGCTTTACTCTGTCCGTACATACATGTGCATAGATGGGTAGGCGCCGGTGCCAGCCCTTTACAATGGTGAGGTCTCTCTCGGAACAGACATGAACAGCATGTAATGGCTGCCAGACTATACTCACACATCCACTAGGAAACTCCCTCAACTACAATAATATGGCAACCCCCTCTAGTGGTGCTATAAAACAATAAGGGGTTGTTACAACAGACCAACAAAGGTCGGCGACAATTTTGGACACTATGTCATCGGCTCTACATAGGTTCCCTGCAGAAGTTTAAAACAGGCCACACTGGAGACATCCAGGATGTACCCTGAATGTGGCAGCTGGAGAAAGAAAGTGACTGGATAGGTCAGTTGTCATCAGGACCTTTAAAAGCATGTAAATATATGAACACATCAGTGTGCCGTAGTATTTGCCATATTACTGATGTTGGTACGATGGTGAGCTTTTGGTATAATTTTGAGCTATCAAATTACTAGGAATTAAATGAAGTTCTTTCTTTATCATTTTCTGCATGCAAGCTGTATTAGCACTGAGAATCTTGTGTTAACGACTCTGCTAAATGAGCTGAATTAAATAGTATTCAGCTGTTGGTGAAGGTTATGCTGTGTATGGAAAAGTGCCTGTAAAATAGAAAATAAGATGCTGAGCATAGTTTGGATGAAGATTCATGTGTTTTAGTGTTAGTAAAATCAGGGAAGATGGAAAACAGATGCCATGGCATCAGCTCATTGGGCCAGATGAGCTAAAAAAAAAAATGAATGTAAGAATCTCATCCAGATTCGTTCAGAGTCTATCTATAGATAAAGAAGAGAGCTGGGATGATGATCTTCTCTCTTACTAAGTCGTTAAGTCAGGTTGCTTTTTGTTTATGTTTTTAAATGAGCCGACTTTGTGAATTTGGGGTTAATAAAGGGTCTTTTGGTGTGTGGTTATCCTATTAATGACCACTTGTCAGCTCAAAGTGCACAAAAGTTACATACACTAACAAAATAAAAGCCAGTCAGTGACGAGGTATCCAATTATAGATGAGAACTGAACAAAAATGTATTAGAATGATACTTCCTGTGAAAAAAATGTGACTGTGAATCATACAGGAAAACACGCACACATTCAGTGTAATTCTCTCTTTAATCTTATCATTTGATATAAATGGAAATAATTAAACATGTGAGTGTCTTTCCGCTTGACGACAAAGCGGCACTCGGAAAGAAATAGCTCTTCCTCTGTGACTTTTCATAGTCCAGTGTTTACCAGTGATGGAATTTTACTGGAGAGTTTGCCTTGTGTTGGACAGCCCAGCCCTCATACATACTTGTGAATGGCAGATGGAAGGACTTCAGATTTGCCTTCTTTTCAACGTCCAGTCTTTTGTGGCATCATGTCTCTTTGTTTGACTGAATGTGCCCTCATTAAGCCCAGTCCATAAAGACTGGAGGAACCCTTGACTCTTTGCAGTTCACTGTATGACTTCTTGTCACTGTGGCAAGACAGACTGAACACACACACACGCACGCACACACACGCACACACACACACACAC
>NW_024582369.1:4710676-4713174 GCF_018398535.1 Haplochromis burtoni
CACACACACACACACACACACACACACACACACACACACACACACGAATGGTTTTGGCGTTCTCACAGGATAACATAGATTTGGAGATGGTGTTAAAATTGCAACAAAGAAAGGTGGCAGTAAAGACAGGGAAAAAAGGAAAAAAAGAAGTCAGTCTCAAGTTGTTGTTTTGTTTTTTTAAAATGACCCCCAACTGGGAAAGGACAAGAAAACAAAACAGCAGCCTTGGTCCTCATCAAGGAGCCCACGTAACCTTTCTCTTTGGTAGAAATGGGCTGAAAACATATTTGAAGGAAAATCATTATGACAGTTTATACATTTATACAGTTAACATCAACAACCCATTACTGTCTTCTCTTTTAAGAAATAGTTTGTTTAAAAAAAATAGTAGGTTGGCCAGTAGGTTTTGAAAACTGTGTCAATACCCCCATAACAACCACCACGTCTTTCATTTATTTATTTAGCCTCTTATTTGATCCTCAAGGTTTCTCTTACAGCTTCTCTGTACTGCTGAACATCAGGTGAGGATGCAGTCTCAGCAGTGCAAAGCTTTACCTGACAATCACCACTGCCCCCTGCTGGGGAATGGTGATAGTCAGGTGACTCCTGTCCACAATGAAGTCTGCTTTTTTTCCCCTCCTTTTTTGTTCCATATTATTAAACACATTCACTTACAGAAACTGCGACTGACTAATGAGGGATTTAAAGGAAGGCTGCACTGACCTTGTGTCACAGTCAGTTTATTTACAAGCCAGGTGTGGCTCACATAAAGGAGGGCTACAGCCGGCACAGCTCCAGTAAAATGTATGCTTTTAAATGCTGCAAATCCCATTGTATTTTGCGGTTGAGAGGGAATGCAAGCAGTGCTGGTAAGCCAATTCATGCTTTGTTGAAATAAGATGTGATGTCAGGTTATGTGTTTGCTGATAAGTGCAGAGACGTTACATCAAAATGTCTGCTTTCACAATAGAGCTTGACCCGAATTTCCCACCTTTTACAAAGAGTGAAAGAAGGACACGTGTTGAAGGCACTCTGAAGTAACAACGTCTGTGATGAAATATGCAGTTTTGACACAAGTGCAAGACTTTGCAAAGTCTAATATAGGGCTGACAAAACCTTATTCTCTGGAGACCAACCTTGTCTGAAGAAGTCAGGGTCAACATCACCCAAGAAGTTTGTTTAAGCACAGGCAACCATAGCAACACACCTTAGAAATAGCAATGGTTTACGAAGGAGAGGGAAGCTACAGAGCCAAATCTGTCACAGGCGTGCAGATGCAGCTTTTTAAAGCCCACATTCATTGTTTTGGTTTTTGCAGCTACCTTCAGTTTTGAAGCAGCAAAAATCCCTTTGGCGGTGCCAAGAACTAGCTGGTGAACATAATTTAACCTTAAAGCATATACAAAGCCACAATAGTACACCAGAGATGGTATTGTTTCCCCCTCTTGATTCTGTTGGTCTATATGTGTATATCATCATGACGAAATTTGGTCACAGCTATGCCGACTGTGCCAGGAACTACCACAAAGGCTGTTTTGATGACTTTGTCAGGTGTTTATAGGTCTGTGGACAGAGTTTTTAAAGCCATGCAATCACTGAAAATACAATCAAGCGCTTTACAGACAGACGAGTGTTTGATATCGAAATGAAGACCAACTTCTAAGATTGGCAACGCGGTTGGTATGTTACCATCACAGGAATGTCTCTGGCTCTTCTAAGCAGTGTTTCTTAGATTGTGAGGCATGACACTCTGCAAGCGACAGAGCCACTGTCGCAAGGAGGTGAATAACCAGGGGAAATATACAGGGTAGCTACACTACAAAAAACACTCTATGCACTCATAAATATGAACCAATAATAATGAGTAAAATGCAACTGAAATACATAAAATATATAAATTTTATTTGTTGAAATACGTAATCATGAAGAAAAATATCCGCTGTATAAAGTAACATTGACCATTTGACCAGATTCCATTGAATGCAATTGTTACACTGCTGAAATGATGGGCCAACTCATCTCCGTGCAACATATTTATTTTTACAGGAAACAGGAAAGTTCTATTTGGCGCGTGGGCTGTACGATGCCTCTGCACCACTGACACTGCTTCTTCTAGTGTAGCTAATATTACTTTATACAAGTAACTTATACAGTTTCATATTCACATACACCACTTTTATAAACTGCTTAAATCACAAAAATACATTTTACTATACACATGAATAACAAAGTGAACTCTCATTACAGTTTTATCTTGTTTTTACTACCATTTTAGTCTATTTATGAACCTGTCTTATTAACTGTATTTATTAAAGTAGATTTCTTCTAAATAAAAGGCTTTTCTTAACATATTTCTATAGCATTCACTCTTCATGAACTAAACATACAGCAGTTTACATTTTTTCTTATTGTGCAAACATATTAAGTGTGGCTTTAACCCAAAAAATACCTGCAATGAACTCACAGACTTTCGGTACAGCCTAACAACTGGATGAGCA
>NW_024582369.1:4713795-4716846 GCF_018398535.1 Haplochromis burtoni
TGGCTTTAACCCAAAAAATAACTGGAATGAACTCACAGACTTTCGGTACAGCCTAACAACTGGATGAGCAAAAATACCTGCAATGAACTCACAGACTTTTGGTACAGCCTAACAACTGGATGAGCACGTGTGGCTTTAACCCAAAAAATACCTGCAATGAACTCACAGACATTCGGTACAGTCACAACTGGATGAGCACGGGCTAACAACTGGACCAATCACTGTCTATCACTTTTATAACATCTGTTTTATATTATCAACCACCCAGCTTACCTGTAAAGACAGAAAAATACCACAATCAGTTCTTTTTGGCGCGAGGCCCATATGCTGCCTCTTCCCCACTGACACTACTTCTTCTAGTGTAGCGTCAGCTACGAGACTGGGCGCCCTCTTCTAGTGAAACTTATACAACAGTAAAATTAACATTACAGTGGACTTAATAAAAGAAAGTCTTTGAGTATAAAATAAAATGGGGGGCTACTATTTTCATGTCTCTATCCTTAACATAGTGGCACACAATGTTTTAAACTGTACAATGTAGTACATAGATAATTTACATTTGATTACCGTATTTCCCGGACTACAAAGCGCACGTGAATATTAGCCGCACAAGCTAAAATCAGGGTTAAATCCAGTTTTGTACATACATTAGCCGCACCTGACCAAAAGCCGCAGGTGTTTCAATGTTGACTTATCATATGTAAGAGAATATGCACAAAGGGAACTGTCAGGAAAGAGATGGCTGTTTGGAGACACATCACTTTTATTAATATTTTGAAAAACAAGTTATGGGTACATATTTGCATAACTTTTTAGGTATATGTACAAGTACTGGTAATTACAAGTACGAAACATGTACTGTGCTTCATAAACGAGTAACAAATGTAGTACATAACAATAACCTACAGCACACCAGAAAAATAGATTCAGCCTACCTTTTAGGCTCAGGTGCAGTGACACAGCTTTAACAAGAAGAAAAGTCAGTCATTCACCATCTTTCTGTTCTTCCTGCGCACTAAAACCACCAAAGTCCTCTTCTCCAGTGTCGGAAACGAACAGGCTCAGGGTGGCCTCGTCATCCACTCTCAGCTTCGTTCCTTCGTTGTCACTTTCAAAACCAAAGAAATCCTCGTTGTCAGTGTCAGAGTCGAACACCCTCAGAAGGGCCGTGGCGGTGTCCTCCTCTCCATCATGCAGCAGTCCAGCCCTTCGAAATCCGTCGGTGATCGTGGTGGTATTTCACACTTTTCCACGCTGTCAGATTCCACCTGTGGAGTTGAGCATGACTTGCTTTTCGCAAGTTTATTGCCGCTCGTCATCCACGCCTTCCGCTGAACGCGTAGCGCTACTTTGAAGTTTGTTTTTCGCGCTACTTGTACGGCACTATGTTGCCTGGCGGATGGACATGTGACCAACACACCACTCTTGAACCCCGATACTGTGTGTCTGATCACATGCCCTTCCGCCAGGCAACGTAGTGCCGTACAACAGCGGAACAAACAAAACAAATCGTCTTACGATATGACAAAAATCATGGACAATCCATAGAAAAGCTGCACCTGACTAAAAGCCGCAGGGTTCAACGCTTGTGCAAAAAGTAACGGCAATTACGGTATATTACTTAAAATATTTTTATTTCAGGAACTAGAAGGTTTTCCATTTGGGTGTTCATTCTGGTGAAAATTCTTTGAAAAGGGGTGTAACTTCACCAGACTCTACCCCCTGATGCTTAGATGGGTCACTATTGCCAGAGTCAGCAGTCAGGCGCCATGGCAACTCATCTTATAAATGACAATGGTTTATAAAGCAAAGGAAAGCTATCAGGCCAAAGTTATCACAGGTTTGGGATAACTTTGGCCCGAGGTTTACAATCACTGGTCTAATGAGCTGCTACAGGCTAAAACGGCGTAAAAAGAACATTGAGTTTGATCTATGTTCACAGTGTGGACACAAACATGGCTTCAAATGCAAATGCTCTTCCCTCCAAGTCTGATTGATGTGCAAATATGTCACTAAATGTTTGCTTCAAATGCCATACCAACTTTATGACAAAAAAGTTTAAAATGAAGGCAAAGCTAAATACTCCAGCAAACTAATGAAAGGAAATTTGGCTGCACATGTAATGGTACTGCTTACCTCATTTGTTACGTGACAACGTGTGGACAACCTTCTTAGCAAAAACCTCAGACGTTGATTGGAAACCATGTGAGAATGCCGCTGCAGGTGTCATAGCAACAGACACCAGTAGGAGGAAGTTAAAGGCAGCGACAGCCATAGTGGGAATCCAATTTGGGTAGTGCTGCACAAATCAGCACAGCATGAGATGACCCCGTATCACATTAGAACATCCTTCACAGGTTCAATAAATCACTGGTTTAATTTTGTTGTTGTTCTTGCTCCTACAGGTGTAAAATCCTGCTTTTATTTAAAACAAATGGTGTAACAGGGATTCCAGGGCTGGGCTCTGTTTAATGTTGGGCATCGATCCTGATGGAAAACTGGTTTATTGTTTCTTTATTCTACTAATCCTTCTCCCCATTCTCTTAACTGACTTTCTTATTAATAGCCACCATGGGCGAACCCTTTAAAAAGTCAAACGCATCTCATCCAGAGGAAACTTGGCTTCAGAAGGTGCAGGACCAGTTCTAAACTAAAACAAAAACTCTGCATCCCAGCAGGAAGATGAATGCAAAGGAGGAGAGTGCCGAAACTGTTTTTAAACAGTTCAAGAGGATCCCTAAGGAGCCGAGGAGCTGGGGTAACACCGGCATTGCAAAATGCATCAAAAGCCAAGAAGACCACAGGTTTTTCATAGAGTGTGTATGCTCGAATGAGAAAGACAGATGCACACTCAAGCGTGTGATTGTGTTTGAGCGTGCATGTGTATTTATGGATAGTTTGACTATGTGTGTGTGAGAGAGAGGGGGATAGAAGCCAGCTCTTGCATTTGGCCAAGTGTCAGAATGGGAAAAAGAGCCTCTTCAAAGAGCATGGAATTTGTTGAAGAATCTTGTGCTGTTTAGCACGTACACCCAGATAGACACGGGGGGG
>NW_024582369.1:4716866-4738719 GCF_018398535.1 Haplochromis burtoni
GGGGGGAGGTTTCGATTTGAAGAGGTAACATTGCTGGGAGCGGGTTGTTGCTGCTTGGATGGGCAGAGATTTGTGTAACTTGCACGAAACCTTTACATTGCATCAGAAAGAAACCAATCCAATCTTTGATCTCCGCTCCCTAGTTGATAAAGCCTATATTTCTGTTTCCAGTTGCCTGCTCTAGTTGCTTTCTTTTCTCTTTACCTTATTTTACAGCTGCAGAGACCTTACCAAACTCATTTCCTCGAAACGGTCTAATTGTGTTCAGTTGACTTCCCTGGATGCAACAGGCCTTACAAGTTAATCATCCAGGAAAGCCTCTTAGTGACAGCTATGCCTTAATTGCATACCAGACTGAGCCCATCAATTTGGACGCAGCAAATCCAAAATCCACAAATTCCATCTGCATGGGAATGAGTTATTCTGTCAAAACCCCTTGGTTCTCACTGAGAGAAATATACACAGAGCAGTATGAAACATGAGAAAGTCTTACTGGTCAGATTTGTATTAAAGGTGCCACCTCAAATTCTACTGTTCAGATCCCACGGTATCGCTAATATGACCCTCTTTGAGGTCTCCTTTTGTTTAGACTCTTCGGCAGAAGCTATCACCAGGGGCTTTCCAACATTAAAAGCAAAACAAACAGTCCAGTGTGACAGTAAAAGGGGAAAGCATTGGACTGGGTTGGATTTATTTTTGCGAGAAGTGACCGTACCACTCTTCCTCATTCTGGTTTCATCTCGTTTGCTTATTCCATGCTGTGTTTTAGCAGTTTATCCAGGAAAGCTGGGCTGAAAACACTAACCTTTTCCACACAGCAATAACTTCCCACCATGACATCGAACCAACATTGCTTCAGGGTCCCTAAGCGCTTGCTGTGAAAATGTCAGACAAGCTCTTTTCATGTGAGGGAAATCCTATCTGATTTACTCCCCCTTCTTCCTCAGCTAAGGCGCCTATTTGTACAGGGCCATGTTTCATTTGAATATCAAAGCCGGTGAGGAGCTGGTCAGACACTTTAAATGACATTTTTTGGGCTTCTCTTGAGGAATGTGATTGCTTAAGTGCCCTCGACGGAGGGACCTGATCACAGACACAATGCATCCTTTGTGCTGTCAGTGTGACCGTAATCTCTATTTATCTACACTCTGAGCTCTGTGGATGAGATGAGCACAGAAGTCTATTTGCATCGCAGAGTGCGGCTTTTTTAAGCCTCACAGTTTAGATGGCATTTGAGAAATTGTTCACAATTTTGTCCGTGAAACGGTGGCGCCACGATGGCGTACATGCTTCCGACATGACCTACTTGTCTTCACCATGCTTCATTCACCATTGATCACAAACCCAACTGTTGAGGAAATGCACAAGAGAGGCCCTGCTGAGATCTCTACACTTCAAACTTGCTTATATTCAGCGCTAGATTCTCCCAAAGTCTAACAAACATGCTAAATTCATTAGCTTCTCATAAAACATTTACAGGGCTTACGTCTTCTGTGTCTCCTTGTGTGATTTGTGCCTGTGCGTGTGTGTGTATGGGTGACTGCACCTGCTTTGAATATGCGAAGAAAAAGGTAGACATTTTTGAAAGTTAACCTCATAACATTCACAAACACAATACTGGTAGAGTGAAACGCTTCCATATCTACTTTAAAGTGGTCCCAATGGTCCCAAATCACAATCCTCTACAAAAAAAAAGTTAGTTTGCTACTCAGTTTTTTTGCAAACACATTAAAAACAAGCACGTAAGCTTGTTTTTAATGTGTTTGTTCTGAAAACAAACTACTAGACTCAATTCACTTAATTTTATTTGTATTGATATATGATGGTAAATCACAACAACAGTCACTTTACAGACACAAAGACCCCAAATTACTAGACAGAAAACCCCCCAATAATTAGATGATGCCCAATGAACAAGTGCTTGTCGACAGTGGGAATGAAAGGGAAGAAACCTCTACCAGAACCAGGGTGAGGGAGGGGCAACCATCCGCCATGAGCAGTTGGGAGTGAAGGGAGCGAGACAAAACAAAAGACAAGTTGTGATAACTAATGATTAAATACAAGGTGGTGTGTAAGCACACAGGGAGTGAGAAAAGGTGAGTGAAGAAGAAACACTTATTGAATCAATGGATGCCCCCAGCAGCCTAGGCCTAATGCAGCACAATTAAGGAATGGTTCAGGGTCACCTGATCCAGACCTAACTATATGCTTTATCAAAAAGGAAAGTTTTAAAAGTCGAGAGGATGTCTGTCTCCTGAATCCAAACTGGGAGCTGGTTCCGTAGAAGAGACCCCTTAAAGGTGAATGCTCAGCCTCCCATTCTAATTTTAATAAGAACCACAAGCACTTGTGTTTCTGCTTGTCCTGCACGTCCAATGACATTGAAAGTTATGACAAAAAGTTCTTCATCTAATATTTTAAATATAAACTTAGCTGTCTTTTGCCTGCAGTATCCGATATTTCTCAAAAACTTGAGGCAACCTTGAGTTTCCATTGAGTGTTCCTGATCAAAATGCTGTAAGTATTTAGCCCCAAAGATGACTTTTTTAACCTTTACAAATATGCAACAGTGACATCCTGTTTAATTCACATCCTGTTTAATTTCAAAATGACCCAAATGTAGGACATACTATCATACAGGCATGCTGCATTAATAAATAAGGATTTTTAAATGTCTTGAATAGCAACACTGGAATGAGGCTAGAGAAGGCAACAAGAACAAAACAACACACAAATAAAGAAAGGAAGGAAGGAAACTGATACATAAGAAGAGTGATCTTTCAAAATAAATAATAGAAAAACTCAAAACTAAGATAGTGCCCCTAAGGGTGAACTCTAACATGTCCCATGTAAGGAGTCCAAAGTCTTGGTGGATCATATGAAGGATGGCCCGAAGGATGTTCCAAATTGGCAGTGAATCAGTGACAGTGTAGACCCTTCAGGACCAAGGCAAGTGGAGAGTGGTGGGGACAGAAAACTTCTAGAGGCTGGATAGGAATCAAAAACCCTCATAAGGCAGAGACCCTCTGAGGGCAAAGCAAGCAGTTGGAAGGGAAGTTGTCAGAGGGGAGACAACTGGAGGTCAGGGCAGAATGCTAAATAAGCAGAAGGCTGGAAACCAGCCACCTTATAGTGCCTTGCAGACAGAGCAGACCTGCTCCTCAGGATCTGTCCTTGGCATGGGGTTGATGACAACAGGCAAACTTAGGGGTGTAGAGATTGGAAAACTGATTCAGATACAGGATGCAGGGTCGACGGAGGTGGACACCTCTGGGGAATATTTGGCAGGTCAGCCAAGTCTGAGGCACAGGAACTGTAGCCCAACTCAGAATGTGAGACATTAGTCGTCTCTGACCAAGGTACATCAAAGATGACCTACTCAAGGGGCAATGAGACATTGGCTGACTTTTTTGGCTGAATTAGACAGTCACTTCTGATTCATGATAGGTCAGAATGAGGACTCATTTGTGGTGGCGAGAGGCAATTACAAACTCAGTGGGAATAGTGGCTTGGCTTACTTACTGATGCAGATTTAGTCTCGGCTGACTCAAGAATAGTTTGGTGCTGGTTAACCCAAGAACAAGAGTTACTGACCAAAACAGGATGAGGTATTGCAAGACTGTGGAAGTGCCAGGCTTGGCATTTGCTGATCATGGCAGGAGCCTGTTAATGCACTTCACATGAAGTCAGACATCAAAATGTCCAAGTTCCCAGTCAGAATGACTCGAATGCCCCCTCAGATTTCCAAGTCTGGAAGTTGGAGCAGCTTCACCAGCCTTGAGTTCACAATGCAAGATGGCAGAAGTGACCATAAAAAGTAATGCACTGAAAAAAGAGAGCTGTTGGAACAACTTAATTATATAATGTCAAATTGTAACACCTGATTTAATTAAGTTAAATGGTACCTTAAGTTCACAAATCACATCAGTCAGACAAAAGTTACACACAGTGCACAATAAAGCCAACACGCACACTTACACTCACACTTTCACTGTCACTTACACTTCCAGTCAAATGTTTGGACACACCTTCTCATTCAATGTGTTTGCTTTGTTTTCATGACTATTTACATTGCAGATTCTCAGTGAAGAAATTACGGAATTCAGAATTATGTAGTAAACAAAAAAGTGTGAAATAAGTCAAAACATGTTTTATATTTTAGATTCTTTAAAATAGCCATCATTGGCTTTGATTACTGCTTGCACACTCTTGGCATTCTTTCCATGAGCTCCATGAGGTCGTCACCTGAAATGGTTTGCCAACAGTCACCATCTCGTCTGGGTGCAGGTCAGGTGACCAGTTGGCCAGGCCATCTGGCTCAGCACATCATCACTCTCCTTCTTGGTCAAATAGCCCTTACACAGGTGTGTTCGGGCTCATTGTCCTGTTGAAAAATAACCCATCTGCAAACCAGATGGGTGGGATGGTGTGTCGCTGCAGTGGCTATGGTAGCCATGCTGGTTCAGTGTGCCTTCAATTTTGAATAAATTCCCAACAGTGTCACCAGCAAAGCACCCGCACCATCACACCTCCTCCTCCATGCTTCATGGTGGGAACCATGCATGTAGAGATGATCCATTTACCTTTTCTGCAATACACAAAAACACGACAGGTGGAACCAAAGATCTCAAATTTGGACTCGTCAGGCAAAAGCATGGCTACTTTGAGGAATCTAAAAATATCTAATCTAAAATCTAAAATATAAGATATATTTAGAGTTATTTAGCATTTTTTTCTTTGCTACATTATTCCATATATCTTGCTTCATATATTTGATGTCTTCAGTATGTACCTATAACATAGGAAGTAGTAAAAATAATAATAAAAAAAAAAAAACATTAAATGAGGTGTGTCCAAACTTTTGACTGGTAGTGTACCTTTCACCTGTTGTTCTTTGCTTTTTTTAAATTTGCACACTCTACATCGTTCTTCTGAGTTATCAGGAAGGCAACATATGCTTGGATTGTTCAACCAAGGACTTGACTTCTA
Organism: Haplochromis burtoni; assembly: GCF_018398535.1. Lineage (NCBI taxonomy): Eukaryota > Metazoa > Chordata > Actinopteri > Cichliformes > Cichlidae > Haplochromis > Haplochromis burtoni. Next base: position 4,721,856 of record NW_024582369.1, read on the forward strand.
GTGGTCAGAACTAATACCAAAAGTACCTCATTGTCTCCGGTTCTGTTCATAATTTTTATGGACAGGATTTCTAGGCGCAGCCAAGTGGCGGAGGGCTTTCGCTTTGGTGGCCTCAGAATCTCATCTCTGATTTTTGCGGATGATGTGGTTCTGTTGGCTTCATCGGGTGAGGGCCTCCAGCTCGCACTGGAACGGTTCGCAGCCGAGTGTGAAGCAGCGGGAATGAGGATCAGCACCTCCAAATCTGAGGCCATGGTTCTCAGCCGGAAAAGGGTGGAGTGCCCACTCCGGGTCGGGGATGAGTTCCTGCCCCAAGTGGAGGAGTTCAAGTATCTCGGGGTCTTGTTCGCGAGTGATGGGAGAAGGGAGCCGGAGATCGACAGACGGATTGGGGCTGCGGCTGCAGTAATGCGGACGCTGCACCGGTCAGTCGTGGTGAAGAGGGAGCTGAGTGTAAAAGCGAAGCTCTCAATTTACCGGTCGATCTACGTCCCTACCCTCACCTATGGCCACGAGCTGTGGGTAGTGACCGAAAGAACGAGATCGCGGATACAAGCGGCAGAAATGAGCTTCCTCCGAAGGGTGGCTGGCCTCTCCCTTAGAGATAGGGTGAGAAGTTCGGCCATCCGGGAGGGGCTCAGAGTAGAGCAGCTGCTGCTCCACATCGAAAGGAGCCAGCTGAGGTGGTTCGGGCATCTGACAAGGATGCCCCCTGGGCGCCTCCTGGGTGAGGTGTTCCAGGCATGTCCCACCGGGAGGAGGCCCCGGGGCAGACCCAGGACACGCTGGAGAGATTATATCTCTCGGCTGGCCTGGGAACGCCTTGGTATTCCCCCGGACAAGCTGGAGGAGGTGGCTGGGGAGAGGGAGGTCTGGACCTCTTTGCTTAGGCTGCTACCCCCGCGACCCGACCTCGGATAAGCGGATGAAGATGGATGGATGGATGGATGGACCTCATTAGCCACTCTAGCTAGTGTTGTTTGTCATTACGGGGCGATCGTGGCTCAAGAGTTGGCAGTTTGTCTTGTAATTGGAAGGTTTGCTGGTTTGAGCCCCGGCTCGGACAGTCTCGGTCGTTGTGTCCTTGGGCAAGACACTTCACCCGTTGCCTACTGGTGGTGGTCAGAAGGCCTGGTGACGCTAGTGTCTGGCAGCCTCGCCTCTGTCAGTGCGCCCCAGGGCAGCTGTGGCTACAATGTAGTTTGCCATCACCAGTGTGTGAATGGGTGGATGACTGAATGTAGTGTAATGTGCTTTGGGGTCCTTTGGGACTAAGTAAAGTGCTATACAAATACAGGCCATTTATTGGGTTATTTTGACCTCTCTAAGACAAACCTATAAATAAATAATAATAATAAAAAAAAATTTTATTAGAGAAAATGTGCATTTAAGCAGCAGTTTTTTTTATATGTAACACTTATTACTAGCTTGGCTTGAAAGCTAGAACTTACCCTGAGGAAAGTTTTTTTTTTTAACTTATCTCATGATGTAGGAGCAGTTAAGGGTTTCATCAAGGTCTGTTTTTTTAAACAGATAAAGCCTAGAGTAGAGTCTAAATGCTTAGAAAACAGCAAAGAAAGAAAGAAAGAAAGAAAGAAAGAAAGAAAGAAAGAAAGAAAGAAAGAAAGAAAGTGGACAATGGCATAGTGTTCAGATGTTAACGTTATCAAACATCAGATACTTTATCTTCCTCTTTATCTGTCCCCAAAGAGTCTACCTGTATCTTTTGCTTTCTGCTCAAAATGTTTGGCATGTTCTGTACAATACTTGTGTTGGTGTCTCTCATACTTCTACATCTGATAAGTACGGCTTGGATAGAGATGACCCTATCTCTAAAATCTAAAAAACAACATCAAAAGGATAAAAACATTGAGAGGATCCAAAAAAACATGCTGTGGTTTAGACTAGGCGTTATTTGTCCTTCCTCTAGGACATTGAGTTTAAATCTTCCTTGAAGGCAATTGACTTGTACTGTTATACTAGATCTCTCTCTGGGTTTAAAAAAAAATCTCCGAAGCACGCTGCCCCGTTTCGCTGGTTTTCTCCTGTGTATTAGATAAATTGCATACATATCAGTGTGGCATGTCTTTATTGATTTTTCTCTTGTGTTTAATTTTGCTTGATATTCTGCTGCTGTGTTGTTTGTGGGTTAATCTATTAGTTAGATTTCAATCTCAGATTGCATTTTGTCATCCTTTGAGGCTATAGGCTGACATTTCATGAAGGTACATAAATCTAGGAATTAATCTCATTGGACTTGAAAATTTATTTACTTTTGGATATAAAGCTTTTTATAAAAGTTGCTTATTAAAAAAAATAACAAGGTTATCCAAAAGTAACAACATATAAAGCTTTTTTAAAGTCAGTTATTAAAACAACTAAAACAAACAAATGTCATACACGAACATGGGAACAAAAATGTACAATGATATTTCTGTAGTTGTGTAACCTGTGGGATCCCCCCCCCCCTTTTTTTGTCCCTCTTAGATGTAATAAGCGGTTTTCGCCATCGGTGTCGCTCTTTTATTCTCGCGAGAATAACAGACAGGAAGGAACCGCCATTAAAATGTAGGAGGAGAAGAAGAAGAAGACAGGAAGGAACGAAGGAGAAAGTCAAGAATTAAACATGGCAGCCCGCAGTGTGTTCAGGTCTCTCTGGACCTCATTTGCGGGCTTAAAACTTGAATCCAGAGGCACCAACTTGAGTTCTTTAAGGACGATAAGTGTTCCCCAGCTTACTTCTTTAACTATCCAGAAAAGGGGGATTCGTCAAGGTGAGACATGTGTGCAAACGTTACAGCTTTAGCCTGTCGGTGGGATAACTAGCATGTTTTGCTAAATACACCGCATGTTTTTCATTTCCTATCACTTATAGGACACGCTATTCTCCTGTTGTGTTTTCCAATAAAGAGACAATACATTAGTTAAATGATGACGACCACATCTGCGTGAAACGTCAGTCGGCGGCGTCTGCAGGTGTTGACTTTTCAGTTAACTTTGCTGAGGCTTATGCCTTATGTACTGCAAGAACTTCTGAAACCTTTAAGGAGCTTCTTTTTTCAGCTTTCTAACAAAGTTATAGAACCCATTAAAATAATTTAAAAATGTCAGTAAGATTGCGGCAACGTTGAAAAATCCACATTTTACCAAAATCAAAAACAATAAGCCTAACAGCATATTCTAATACAGGTACTACATTCATCAAAACAATCTCAACAATTCAGCACGTGCATAAATATTATATAATATGCATTAATATAAAGATTAGTTGTTCATCTTTAACAACTAACTTTATGATAGTTAAAATGAATGAACTTCTTTCATTTTCGGAATTAAAGGAAATTATAGATATCTAGTTTGAATTTGGTAGACCCAAGACGGGTCAAACAGAGTATAATATTACTTTGAAACTAGTAATGTAAAGATTTTAATATTGCATTGTAAGAAGTTGTAGTCATCTGTTCTCACATTAGAATCAAGAAATGCAGATTTCTGTAGCTTTAACCAGATGTGTTAAAGCTACAGGAATAGCTTTAACAGTTAATGAAAATAGTTTGAAAGATCAATTCTGTTGATAGTTTTGGAGTTAGTAGTTGAACGAGTAATATTGATTGTTGACTAAAATGAAAAAGCACTGTTTATATCTACAATTACAGACTAGTAAAACTTGAATCTAGGATTTTTATTGTCAATTAAAATGTCAGTGTGGAAACCACTTTTGTTTCCACTATGCAGTAGTTGGCACTGTCACCTCACAATGATTGTGATTGGTGGTCTGTATCTTGGTGTTAGCCCTGCGACAGACTGTCCAGGGTGTACTAGGACCTCTCACCCCATGACTGCTGGGCTCCAGCCTCAGAGCATCCTACTTTGGAATAAAACAACATTTAATACATGAATTAGTGAAATTCAACTGCCAAATTAAAATTTAATGTAAAGTCTGATGTTTCATAATGTCTGTTGCAGTGGTGGAGAAGCAAGATGGTAAAACAACAAATGTAAGTAAAGCTCAGAACCATTCAAAATTTTATTGTTGTGAAGTTAAATAATTGCAAAACTTTTTTTTTGAATCATCATCATTGTTTTGGATAATTACACAAAACATTTTGATGTATTTTAATAAGGCCTAATATAAATACGTAATAAACTCTGTAACCAGCAGTGAGAGACCATGTTGGAGTTGAGGAGTATTATTCCGCACTTGTAAATAAATAGCAAATGCTATTAGTATAATAAAAATGCTTTGATTCTGATAAAGTAACTGTCATATCTCTTATTTTTATGTTAGATTGAAGGACAAATTCTGGAAGTTCCAGTCGGAGCACAGCCTCCAAATCCCACAGCCAAGTGTCCAATCTACAGATGGAATCTGCAGAACAAATACAACTACACAGTAAATACTTTCACTGTTATTAGTGACATTATTATTAATATTACTGTATTAGCCTGATTTTCTCTTTCTTTTTTGTATTTTCCCTTCCCAGGATGTCTTGTTGCTCAGTCAGTTCATCAGGTCAGATGGAGGGATGTTGCCCAGGAGAGTCACTGGTCTCTGTCCAGAAGAGCACCGCAAGATTGCCATTTGTGTACAGATGGCTCACAGAGCAGGTCAGTGGAAGTCCTGCTGTTGTGCTTTAAGTTTTTAAGTTACCCATCAGTAGCACCTCCACAGCTCTAGACACGTGTCATATATCATGAAGCCTCCTTGTACTTTCTTTCCACCTGTAAGTGGGTTATTTAGTTTACTCAGATAAAATAAATACAAAGGTTAATAGCCACTTTGTCTGAGTATTTTTATTTAGCTTGGGTTCAGTGGAGTGACTTTTATGTGTCCTTTATTTAGCAAGGTAAAAATGTTTGACAATAAAAATGGTCTTTTTCAAAAGAGATGTAGCCAAGAGGGCAGCAAATTGTAACAAATGTAACATAGCAGTTATATATAGACATTTTAAGAGGCCAGACAGGAATGAATTGATTATAATGTTGGTGCAGTAATGCAGCACTTGCAAAACAGGTCACAAGAAACAAAAGAATTTAGTGTTTGGCAGTCAGTCGTTTTTTAAGCACGGCAAGGGAACAAACTGTACACTGATCATGATTTTCATACTTTTCCTGAGCCTGTCAGAGTATTTCTGCTGCATTAAACACGCACGAGGGGTCAGAAGATCACAGCATAGTTAATTCTTGGCTTTTTCTCTTGCTTTGAGAGATTTCACCTGAGTACACAATTTTGAAACCCCTCTAAGTCTTTCTGCTAAAGATTTATGTGCATTTTGTTAATACCCAGTCATCATGCTGACTTGTTGCTAATGAATCTAATGAATTCCTAATGAGTGAGAAATTCCACCTGTTGGACCCTTCCAACATTTTTCCTGTTTTAATATAAAACATTGACATAGTCATTGTGATACAACCCACTATTTTTCAGGGCTATCAGTTACCTTATATGGATGAATACTAGCAACATGCATTACTATATAATATTTGTTGGTAATTCCCTTAAAAGACAGCAGAGAGATGCAGTTCAGTGAGTCCTGTTATAGGAGGGAGAGCCTAGCAGACACTGAATGGCTCTAGCTGCCTATGTCAACAAATGCAACTGTGTCCTTAACTCCAGTATTCAGGTGGATGAGTTGTTTTAAAAACAAGTCTGGTCATGAAATTTCCTCTCTGCTAAATATTTCACAGTTAGTATTATTATAATAAAGTAGAAATGATTTGGAACGACAGCAAATCAGATATGAACTGATAGGCCATGTAAAATTAGAGTGGGGTTATGGGATGCTAAGGCACTTACTGCACTGAGGTCAAATCAACTTTCTGCAGAGTACTCACTACAGACCTCCAAGCTTCATGTGGCCTTCAGATAAGCTCAAGAACAGTGTGTAGAGAGGTTCATGGAGTGCGTTTTCATGGCCGAGCAGCTGCATCCAAGCCTTAAATCACCATGCTGTCTGGCAATCCGATGGACGAGTCTGGGTTTGGTGTTTGTCATGAAACCAGTACTTGTGTGACTGCATTGTGCCAAGTGTAAAGTTTGGTGGAGGGAGGATTATGGTGTGGGGGTTGTTTTTTTTTTTAGGAGTTGGGCTTGCACCCTTAGTTCCAGTGAGAGAAACTCTTGATGTTTCAGCATCCCAAGACATTTTGGACAATTTCTCTCCCCAACGGGGCAGGGATAGCTCAGTAGGTGGAGTGGTGGCCCCGTGATCGGAGGGTCAGGGGTTCGATTCCCCTGAACAGCTACCCTGAGGTACCCCTGAGCAAGGTACCATCCCTACACACTGCTCCCCGGGCGCCCAATTGCTGCCCACCGCTTCACTGAGTGAATGGGTTAAATGCAGAGAGGAATTTCCCCACGGGGGTTAAATAAAGTACACTTTCTTTCTTTCTTTGTGGGATCAGTTTGGGTTTGACCCCTTCTGGTCCAACATGACTACTCACCAGTGTACAAAGCAAGGTCCAAAAAGAAATGGATGAGTGAGTTTAGTGTGGAAGAACTTGACTGGCCTGCGCAGAGTCACCTCACCCGACAGAACACCTTTGGGATTAGAGTGGAGACAGTGAGTCAGGCCTGGTCGTGAAACATCAGTGTTTGACCTCACTAATGTGCTTCTGGAAGAAATGCCCAAAAATTCCCATAAACGCTCTTAAACCTTGTGGAAAGCCTTCCGAGAAGAGTTGAAGCTGTTATAGCCGCAAAGGTTAGGCTGACGTCATATTAACGCCTATGGATTAAGAATGAGATATCCTTGAGTTCATATGCGTGTAAAAGCAAACAAGCGAATACTTTTGGCAGTACACTGCATTTTCTTTGTACTTTTCAAAATCAAGCACAAATAATTTTAACTTTTGAGTTCTGTTTATACCTTCATTTTACAAAGCATCACAGCTTGTTATGAAAGGTTTGAATTTGACACTGCCTAAAGGCAAATAATTGTGCAACCTGGACCAAGACATGATAGTAGGGTTGTAAACTTGTTCTTGCTTGTTCCTCAAGTCTTTTATTCATTTTAGAACAACCTGAATTTGTCTGCTTCACGTGTTTATTATCTACTACGCAGACGATAAACACTGTCAGCTGTAACATTACATTAAATGAAAACTGAGCAGTAATTTGGTGACTGTAATGACAGTGAGAAGTAAATCTTAATGTGTCATCAGTACATTGTCTTTTATAACTGTCTTTTGAGAGTTTGTAACAGTATTTATTTTTTTTAATACAAGTACTGAGAAATTTAAGTTAATAAATGCATCTTGTTATTTTGTGTGTTCAAGGTCTGCTTCCTGACCATAAACCCAAACTTCCAGAAGACCATGTCCCAAAGAGACCCAAGCCCAAACTTAACAGGTGACGCATGTATCCATATCTGCGTATGCTTTTTTTTTTTATTTCAGCATTTGTATCCAGCGCAGTGCAGTTAATAATTCCCCTGCATCTCTGTTTGTGTACAGATACCTGACTCGCTGGTCCATCGACTCAGTGAAACCCATCTATAAAACTGGACTGAAGTGGTGTAAGAAGCGTATGCCTGTTGGCCACCCAATACTAAAGAACAATGTGCGTTATGGTGTCAAGCCCTTGTACATAAAACACTGAAGGACCAAAAGCCTGAAAGATTGGTACAACTGGAGGAAAGTGGGTGGGCCCATTTATTCAGGGATGAAACCACCATATCCCTGACTGCTAACCTTGACCGTTGTCATACAGTTCTGAGAAGGGAGGAAACAATTCCTAAAGGCTTCATCCATCTGTGTTTATGCTAACTTTTGTTTATTAAGCTGAGTCACTCTTTTAATGAATCACACTCAGACCCACCCGACACCATCTATTCTGGCTGTTGCTTTTCAAAAAAAAAAAAAAAAACTCTTGAAGGAAACCTGCTGACAACTTAATGCAAGCAACAACCTGATCAGTGTTACAGTTTCAAAGTAGGTGGTATGGTGACTGTGTATACTCAATGCAACACAGATGTGCAAATAAAATATGTGTGTTTACTCTGCCTCTCAACATGTGTTTACTGTGTAGGCACGGCCTTTGTGAATTGGAAGTAAATACAACAAAAAGTCTGTAGACACTAAACTGACTGTACCAACCTAGTTTTATTTGTTTTATAATACAACAAGCAGATTTTGGTTTTGTGAATTACTGAGTATGCAGCTTGAAAAAAAGCTTTTATAGCATGAAAGGAAGGTCCAAATTCTTGGTCCCGTCACCTATATAGATGTATCCATGCTGTGGTGTCATTGGCACGTGGTAGAAGGTCAGGCCGAACCACAGCAGACTGCGAAGCACGCACACTTTTCTTGCGAACTCAAACTGAAGACTCCAAGATCCTAGACACAAACACACAAGACTTGTAAACAGTTAATAGGAAAAGCAGGACGCTGCTAAATTATGTTCTCCAACAGAACCGTGAAGCTGAGCTGAAATAAAGGCTAAACACTAATCTTTGGAAATCTTACACTATTCAGCCAGAGGATACACCAATGAATCACGCTTCTGTGCTTTTGATGTCTATAGTCTAACCCGTTTGCCAAGTATGTTCGGGGTGTGACCATGAACGCCAAGAACCTAGGGAATTAAAACAAAGGCCAATATTTAAAAAAAAAAAAAAAAAAGTTGCAACTTTCCTGTTTCTGGATTTGATTTCAAAATATGATGCAACTAAAAGTAAAAAAACCCACGTCAACAGTATGTAATGTTCGTAGCAGGAGGCGAAACAAACTTAAATCAGGAGCTGGAAGCGGTTTGAGGGATGGTTAAGGAAAAGGGGGAGAGCCCAGCTTTGGGTCTCAGAGGAAAGCACCTGTCTTTTGGTGGAGATACATGATCCTGTTTTTCCCCCAGTGTCCCGTTAAGAAATGTTAACTCTTTATCCTTTCAGGCAGGAACATGCAATCCGCTGCAGTGAGCGTGGCACTGAAACAGCTGTGTGCTGTCTGCTTTAGACATGATGCAGCTGACATCCGCATCAACACAAAGAACACACACCGACTTGTACACATGTGGAAGCTCTCAGTCAGACATCTGCTGCATGTTTGGTTAAGGGTGCTAAACCTTTTTTTCTCTCTCTCTCTCTCTCCCTCACACACCCTGTTAAATCCAGACACTCACTCTTTACATTCACTCTGGTCTGGAGCATATCCAGTCGCTAACCTCGCAGACATGACTTTGCATGTCTGCTTTCACATTATTCTTTGCACAGTGTTCACTGTTGACGTTTTCCTGCTATGTGTGATAGTTTTTTTCCCCAATAATGTGCAGCCAGGATTATCATGTCATGCTTTCTGCTACATTGCCACATAATGATAGATGGTAGTAGTCTGTAGATGATATTATAGTTTGAGTTTGACTCCCATCCAAATGTGAGAAAATTCCATTAATCATGCAACATCAGTTTGGTTGGTGGTCCTATGTTACTGGTTTCTCTCCTGGTTCTCATTTTCCTCTCTCCCCTCAGGAATTGTTTATGGTAGAAGGCCAAAATCAAATTAATCTGCACCAAATCCTGTACTCAAAGCCCAGATATTCCAAATCCAAAAAGCCTGAGTGTCAGACCAAAGCATATAAACTCTGGGTAAGTAGACACAGGGAAATTCTTCTAAGCATATATTCCCAAAAATCCTTCCCATGTGGCTGGTATGTTAATGTCAGACGGTTTTAGAGGTTTGTGTTTATTGGTAGCCTCACTTGAACCACCGTTTTACTGGTAAAATTATGCAATTTGTTTCCACTTGGAAGAAGACCCTTATGGTTTTCAAACAGCTGAATCACCATAAGCGTTTTCTGTGAAAATCACCCCTTGTAATGTAGCACAGGAAATGGAACACATGTTAACGTCAAATCACCGCCCAATTCTGCTGAGAGATCAGTTATAAAATAAGAGCAATTAGCAGAAAATGAAATACTTGTTAAAAACAAATCTTAAGACCTGCACTGTTGAATTTATGCAATGAAAAAAATGTGACTGTGTGTTCAGGACAGATTAAGCTCTGTAGTGTCACCTTTCGGAATGTCATCACTGAGTGCATCCAGATAGTCCATTGCTGGGTTCCAATCACCCATGTCCAGGGCAGATTTCTTCTTCATATTTTTTGATTGTCTGAAGTGAAGGAAATTGTCAAGCTTCCTTGCTTCTGCCTCAGACAGACCTGAAGAAAAATCACACAATTTTGCCCATGTTTTACAAAAGATACAACAAAATACTGTATTTGTTGTTGATAAATGCAATAACATATCATTTTGTATGACATCAACGTTCACCATCATGTTGGCCCAAAGGTAACATGAAAAGGAATAACAGAAACAATGCACTTGTTTTAGTAGCCAAAAGTTTGTTGGCTGGCAAACTTAAGACAAGCCTTTCATGTGCCTTCTTGACTAGGGGAACATTATGGGTGCTGCAAGGTTTTAATCCATTACAGTGCGTTACCAATGCTGTTCTTGATGACCGTGGTCCTCCCAACTACCTTCAGATCATTAAGAGACTGTTCATTTCTTTGTAAGTGAAGTGAAGCAAGGGGATCAAATTGTTATTTCCCCCACAGTATATACATATTTACCACAGAAGCTGCGGTTGAGCTGGACAAGACCACGTGGACTCTTGATGAAGGCACCACGAGGCACCACAGACACTTCTGCATCGATCTGATGAACGGACACTGCCAGTCTTTTTTCCTCAGTTACTGTTATCTGTAACCAATATAAGCCAGAAAAAAGAAGAAGAAGAAAAAAATCAAACATTTGTCTTGGTTTTTTTACATTATGTTCAGTTTGGTTGCATGTAGATTCTTGTTTGAATTCATTGCATCATCGAACACTGCAGTAACACTGAATGGAACAGGAAAACACTTCATCCTGTAATTCAATTCGCCGTCTTACTAAACAGCACTGATCACACTTACCACTGCCTTCTCATTTACAGGCTCATTTCCCTTTCCTTGCCTGTGGATCTCTTGATGTTCATACACAAATGACGGGTCTCCCATGAAGCGACCCTTTGTAGCTTTGGACACTTCCTCTATCATAGAGTCTGAGGCAGGGGGAAGTAGGAACCAGTCCATGCAGTTCAAGCTGGAGTTAACACCACAAAATAGCAGCCCAATGGTATATCTCACGATCTTAAATAAATGTACAGTGGCTAAAATTAAAAATAAAACAAAAGACACTTGAAGCGGATGTCTTACCTATACAGGTTCTTTTTGTCTTTCATCTCATCTTCTCCTCTCCCCTGAGCAATAAAATAAACCCCATTAATTCCTAATATTTTACCCCAAAACAACACTCGACTGAACTTGTAGTTTTTCTTCAGGAGCACTAAGGAAGACTCCAGGGCGGTTCTTTGCTCGAGGGTTAAAATATGTCCAATACCGGCAACGAGCTCCAAAGAATAATACAACGAATTTGAGTCCATTATGTAACAGCTACAAGCTTTTACAAAGTCGTTTTCAATTAAATTAACGTGTTTTTTCCGACTATCTGTTAGCTAAAATAACAGCTAAAAAGCCCTACAGGTCGTGTCTTTGCACTCTAATGGCAACAAACACAGTTGCCATGGTTACGCAGGGTTATTTCGCTCATCGTGTTTATTTACTATTCTGAATAACTCCCCCCCCCCCCCAAGTGTTTCGTGCCTCTACGGGACATAACGATTAAAACAGACACGAAACATAGTTCATGTCGGGCGTGTTTGCTTATGATGTTTCCATAAACCAGACCACGAGCGACTGACGTCATCAACTCAAGTGTGTGCGTGCTAGCAGCGGTTCGGGGTGAAGCAGGCGGATAAAGTGCATAAACGTATAAATGTCAACCTGTCTGAATATGGTCACGTTTGTGCCGGAGGGAAGATTTAATGAAAGCTTTCCGTCTTAACTCTTGAGACAGGTATTAACACACAAAAACATGTCGGAAGAAGAGCCAAGTAGACTACTGTGTCCTGGCTGCTGGCGGATTGATTTATTTTCTGTACAAGCAGCAAGTAAAAGTGTCTTAACCGAAACTTTACACAGGGCGTCACAGAAGCCATTTTTACTCAGGTGTAACTAATAACATTAAATTGGCCTCTGTACCTAAATAGAAAAACATCCTGTCAGTGTGAATGCTTTCATTTAGATCTGGTCATGCTGCAGTACTGTAAAAAGTATATGACTATTAACATGTAAAATGGGTACATTTGGTTGGGGAAAAGTGCAAAAGGTAACTTCTGCCCCCCCCCCAAAATAACAAAGCAAAGCAAAACAAAACAAAACATGAAGCCAACATGGAAATGGGGCAAAAAACTGAAGTTTGACAGAGTGCCACTAGAGCACTCACCCAGCAAAGAGTCCAATCTGGCCCACTGAAGAGTTGGAAAATGTGAAGAAGGGTATAGATTTTGGACTTTTTAACTTTATTTTGATAAATATTACAGCTTTATCTGCTGATAAAGAGCAAACTCATGGTCATTTTCTCTAAATTATCAAACTATTCTTTAATTACAACACAGACTGGGAAATATGCTGACAGAAATATTTTCTGTAATTTTACACATTTGTTTCTTACAGTTTAAGCCCAAAGATTTGTGCTGACAGATTTCTTACATTTACCATCTCAGTCTTGATGCATTCTCAATCATCCAGGAAAGTAAATCTCCAAAAAGTTGATTCTGTTCATCTGGACGTAGCGTTTTGTGGGAGAAACGTTTCGTCACTCATCCAAGTGACTTCTTCAGTCTCAGCTGACTGCAGGTTTCTCCAGTCTTATAAACAGTATATTTGCATAATGACTGAAACCAGCCCACTGAAGGAACAATGGGCTGGGAGGTCAGTTCCTTAAAGATAATTATGCAAATTCATGACACCTGGGTTAAAATAAAATCTCAGGATGTACCACAATTCACGGATCACATTAACTTGGTGGACCGGCACATCAAATTCACCAGGGAGGATATGAAAAGTGGCAGGTTAGCCTTCTTGGACTGTGAGATTTCCATCAGTATGGGGGACATCTAAAAGCTGATGTGTACCGTAAACCTACACATACGGATCAGTATTTAAAGTTTGACTCTCATCATCCACTGGAGCACAAACTGGGTGTCATTAGGACGGTACAACACAGAGCGAACACCATCCCCACTGACACAGCGGCCAGGGAGGCAGAGCAGCAGCACATCAAGAAGGCCCTGAGTAAATGTGGTTATCCCAGCTGGACGTTTGTCAAAGCTGGAAAGGCACCTAAAGAAAGCTCCAGCCAATCCAGGAGAGAAGGACAACTGCTGCCCAAGCGAAAACCTCTAGTGATCCCATATGTGTCAGGAGTATCGGAGCAGTTGAGATGCATTTTTTCTAAACACCGGGGCTCTGTGGCTTTTAAACCCCAAAACACGCTGCGCCAAAAACTGGTCTACCCCAAGGATCGGGTCCCCCGACACAAACAGAGTAACATAGTGTACGCTGTTAAGTGCCAGGAGGATTGCCAGGATTTATACATCGGGGAAACCAAACAACCTCTGGCGAAGCGGATGGCACAACACAGAAGAGCTACCTCGTCAGGCCAGGACTCTGCAGTCTATTACACCTACAGGCCAGTGGACACTCTTTCAGTGAATTACACATCCTGGACAGGGAGGAACGCTGGTTTGAGCGTGGAGTCAAGGAGGCCATTTACGTGAAAAGGGAAAGACCATCTCTGAATCGAGGAGGGGGCCTAAGGGTACATCTTTCACCATCTTACAATGCTGTGATTGCAGCCATTCCCCAACTCTCTGTGAATGGTACTCATGGCCATTGATCAGTGGTCTTTGATCAGTGGGTTTTGGTCAGTGGTTGTTGATCAATGGTCATGAGAATTTGCATAATTACAGTTTTTTCTGAATGCTTAAACCCTAACTGTGATTCTTATAGCACAATTTCTAAAACTATTAATACTTATAGCAAAACCACTCACTGAGTTTGCAAAACTAAAAGCACAGACACTGCTTTGCACTCAGTTTGCCATTTTGTAACACACTTTGAAAACCTGTAGCTACAATCCACTGCACGGCACTCTTTTTGCAGAACTGTAAACACAACTCACTGCTTTACATTCAATTTCCAAACGATCAACGCACTTCTAGCAAAACTATACACATTTATGGCCATTATTTACACTATTTTGCCAGCTGTCTGGCACACTGTCACATGTGAAAACTTTTTTAGATAATTAGTTCACTTTGCAATCAGCCTAAGCACTATAATACAGGTAAGCTGTGTGTGTGGAGTACAATGGAGGGAGCAGGAAGGGTGAGAAGTAGAGGAGGCCGAGGAAGAGGACGTGGAGGTGAAGAAATAGGACAAAGAGGACGACAAGGACAAGGAGGAGCAAGAGGAGGACGAGGAGGGGGGAGAGGAGGACGAGGAGGGGGGAGAGGAAGGGTAAGAAGAGTAAGAAATAGAATTGCTGATGACATCAGAGCTATAATAGTGGACCATGTAATCATCCATGGAGTGACCCTGAGGGAAGCTGGCCAACGGGTTCAACCTAACTTGAGCTGCTACACTGTAGCAAGCATCATAAGGACATTTTGAAATGAGAATCGGTTAGTACAGTCACTTTGCACTAAGATTTGTAGCACTGCCATATGCCAATGAGAAACACAACAATACCATAGATGTAAAATTCCAGAAGATATTTTCCCCAGTGCTTGGACTAGAGGACATTGCATGTGATGTAGACAAAACTTTGTGACCGGACCCAGAGAGACGACACGATGTAGACTGATTTCTTTTTTTTCCTCAGTGAAATTACTATTTTGTTTTGACTTGGAAATAAACACTTGTGTTTGTTTTGTTGTGTGTGAATAAACACCAGTACTTGAAGTTTGGATCCGTCTATGTTTATGGACCTATGACAACAGTATGAGCTCAATCTGACATGGCCTACCTTGTGCACAGAGAAAGCAAAAGCCAGATGTGTTTTTCATTCATACCATCAGTGTGTAGTTGGTGCCTTGTGTGCTTATTAATGTGATGGCTTGTGTTAACTGTTGGATACCAAAATACCATTTTTACAAAGGTGTGGAGAGTTAAGCAAGGGTTATTCGCTTTTACAAGAAAACTACAATGTTTTGCTAATTGGGTGAAGAGTTTCCTTATTTGTGTGTAGAGTTTTGCAAAAATAGCCAATAGTTACAAAAAATGTGCTTAAGCCATCAGAAAAAACTGTAAGATTAAGGAACTGACCTCCCAGCCCATTGTTCCTTCAGTGGGCTGGGTTCAGTCATTATGCAAATGTACTGTTTATAAGACTGGGGAAACCTGCAGTCAGCTGAGACTGAAGAAGTCACTTGGATGACGCTACGCTACGTCCAGATGAACAGAATCAACTTTTTGGAGATTACCATCGCACTTTTTCAATAGCATGTAGAAAAACTGAGAGATGCTGGTAAAATGACACTTCTTTCTTGTTATTTTGAGATATCTAAAGGGATTAAATGTGTAGTGTTCTTTACACAGACAGAAAAGCCAGTTTGGTCCATTATGTAAAATCAGTTTGATGTCCTCTGCACTAGAGGCTGGCTCTAAAATGGATCAGATCCACAAAGTCTGATGTTAAAATGTTCAGTTTAACAGTATTACAAAGCATATTTACAGTCTTAACCTCACATTTCCTCCACTGTTTAACATGGCAAATTGGGCAAGATTAAAACACACAATTTTTTGTTAGTTAAACAAAAAAAGAAAAAGGTTTTTACCATATTTTATTCTTTTACATATGCTGACAGCCTCTTGCAGCTTGCAGCACTATTCCTGGACACCTTGACCTTTCTGCACTCATTCCTGGCTGAGGAATTGTAAAAGTTGTTGCTTCTATAGTTAAATAAATATTTGGTACGTTACTAAATATTTACTATCATATAAGTAGGGATGGGGAGTGTTTCTTTTAGAGCCGTGTCTTTAGTAAAAGAAGTAATAAAATGCTGAAAACAGCTCTTTACATATGAAACTGTATTATTGGCAAATTGTGTAAAAAAAAAAATCCCCATTAGTGTTATATTGATTAGTAGTACTGCTGTAGATGTTTAGAACCTAGCACTGTGTCATGTTAACTGTATGTACCTACAGCAGGATTAAAAATATTAATGAAAAATGAATCTATAAAAAAACCCCAGTCAAGTTGCTGGTTATATTATACTGGATGTGCAGCCTGAGAAGTGCAAGCTACAGCTTTGGTGAGTGAAATTCTAGTCATTTAGTAGTCCTACTCACATTGACTTACTCAATATGACTGCATTGCACCTGTACAGTCTTTGAATACAGATTGCTAACCAAGTTAGTTATCCTGATGAATTATCACTCAATCCTCTGATTCGTATAAATTAACCTCTAGCTGGAAAACGCAACATGGTGGCAGCGAAATGAATACACTGAAGCTTCAGAATGCTCAAGTGTCTAACGTTGGCGTCATGGACGGGTTTCAAGGTTCCAGACCAATCTCTCCCGTTTGTCTTCTGCTTTGCCTCTGCAATCTAAGAGAGAAAACTGTGACTACATTTCACTGCGAATGTACTGTGTGTGGATGGTTGTAAGCGTGCAGTGAAAATCCATTATTTATTTCTTTTTTGGAATAGCAAAGTGACTTGTGCCCTCCTGTCAAAGTTGGTTGCTAGTTCAGTTCAAATGGTCTGCTGCCAACCTGTTGATGTCATGGTGGCTATGTCCTTTATTTATACTGTCGATGGAAAAGACCAAGCACAATTCCAGGTTTTCTAAATGGTGTGTCAAAGAGTTCAAGAATACAGTTAGATTTTCAGGCTCAAGTGCCCTCATACAGATGATTTTACATGAAAAGTGGCATGGCTTTGCAAAACTAGCCTTTTGACCTGTTACTATATTTTGGCTC
>NW_024582369.1:4740139-4750068 GCF_018398535.1 Haplochromis burtoni
GTATCCAAGATGGCCGACTTCTAAATGGCCACCATGGTCACCACCCATCTTGAGGAGTTTGCCCCCTCACATATACTAATGTGCCACAAACAGGACTTTAATATCACCAAACATTCCCATTTTATTACAGTGTATCCATATAAATGGCCCACCCTGTATTATTGGGTCATAATCTTTGTTTTATTAATGTGTAATGAAACAAAGACAGACATTATTAGTAAGGTGTATCATTTTGAAGTTCGACACAGGTATGATTCTAATGCAGGGCATAATATAGGATATCATATTACTATATTTATATTTTAAAATCCATAAAATAACAAGTACTTGAAAAAAAGTATAAAATAAATCATAAGAAGTCCAATAAATTTAATAATAAATCGGTTTAGTTTAGACTGTGCTCGCTTTAGGCACTGACTCTCTTTCACCCTTTAAGTTCAAAGAAAGGAAGACATACAGAGGACCCAAACCAGAGACTTTGGTTTGGCAATTTCGACCAAACTATGCATATAATTGGTTAAGCACTATAAACATCTGGTAGGACGCAAGCTTAGATCTCTCTGACTCGATGAATGATTTGCACATGGAGAAAATAGCAAAGCTAGCAAACCAGCTTAGTGTGCTTTTCCTGGGCTCACAGTCATTTTCTGTGTATGACAGTTCACTAAATATGCATAATTAGTGATGAGATATCATCCTTTCACAGACAATATATCATCACAGTTTACTGGATTGTGAAAATATATTTGTATGGGTGTCAAGCAATTTAACAACCAGGATCTAAGGCCTTAAAAGTTAACAAACAGTCTCTTCATTTGTCTGTTTCAAGGTTAAGGCAGTCTTGGCATGACATAATCTAGTGTAGGAGAGGAGGGAAAGGGTGCTATGTGTCAGTGTGTGCTGTCTGATTTTTACCATCATATTGAATATTTGCAGTCAGTTGTGCTATCTGTATTTGACAGTCAAATCTGTTTGCTTTTGAAAGATGATGCAACAAAGAGTTTTTATTTTGATAGAGAGATGCCTCCCAATTAGCTAAGCTGCTGTGGCTTGGTTTAATCACTTTTTGTAAAACTGTGTATTTAAAGGTCAGAATTTTGTGAAGAGACCAAACTTTTTTCCTCTTTAGTTTCTACCGTTATTCTTTTTCCAGTTCAAAATAACTTACTTTCTCTCTGTCTTCTATTTGTAATATAGAGCTTTTGGACATCTTTTGTAGATTACATGGAACAATTAAATCTGTTTTCTCTTTCTTATGCTGTCAACTCCTTTCATTTACCATGCTGATTCACATCTGATCAGTCACGTTTACCAGTCTGCTCATTAAATGTCTTTGTAAATACATGGGCAACCATCCACCATCCCTTTCACCATGACAATTACCCAGCCATCTTGTAACAATTAACAAAGAGTCTTCATCTTCCAACCAAAAGGGTTTGACTCTAAATGATGATCCCTTCCTGTCTTTCTGCCTCTGTCTGTTGCTTCTTTTATTTGTTGGTATTCATACCAGTTTATTTCTAACAATATACAAACACTCACTGGTCACTTTATTAGATAAACTTTGCAAGCACTGGGTTGGACCCACCTTTGACTTCAGAAGGACCTTATTTTTTTGTGGTACAGATATTTGAGCTTTCTCACATGGTGTAGTATCTTTCGGAATAAGTCATCAGAGTTGTTATAAAGCAGGGGTGTCCAACTCCAGTCCCCGAGAGCTACTGTCCTGCAGCTTTTAGATGCATCCTTGTTCTGACACACCTGAATCAAATGAGTGGTTTTTTACCAGGCCTTTGCCAAACTTGATGACATACTGAAGAGGTAATCCAATCATTTGATTCAGCTGTGTTGGAGTAGGGATGCATCTAAAAGCTGCAGGACAGTAGCTCTCGAGGACTGGAGTTGGATAGCCGTGTCATAAAGGACTGGATATAGTCAGGAACAATAGTGAGATCGGCATATTAAAAGTGTAGTGGCAAGAAAACATCCTGCACACTGTTATATCACCATAGTGATTCAAGGAAGGGTACAGCCATAATTTCATGTTGTACAACTAATTCTGACCCTACCTTCTGAATGTCACAGCAGGAATCGAGGCTTATCAAATTGATGAGCAGCAATTTTCAGCCTTCTCCTTTTCACGTTTGGTGGGCCTGTGCGAACTGTAGCTTCAGGAGTGGTACTTAGTGTGGTCTTCTGCTGCTTGAGCTCATCTCCTTCAAGGTTTGATATGCTGTGCCTTCAGAGCTGCTCTTCTGCATACCTTTTTTGTAACCAATAGTTATTTGAGTTACTTTTACTACCTTCCCATCAGCTCAAAGTAGTATGGCCATTCTCCTTTGACCTCAAGGATTTACAAAAACATTTTCACCAAGAGAACAGGCCTCACTGGATATTTCTTTTTTTCAGACCATTCTCTGTAAACCCTAGAGATGGCTGTTTGGGGAAATTTCAGCACATCAGCAGTTTGTGAAATACCCGTTTCAAATCAACATGCTCAAAGTCACTTAAATCACCTCTCTTCCCCATACTGATGCTCAGTTTGAACTCCAGCAGATCTTCTCGAATATGTCTACATGTCTAAATGCATTGTTTTGCTGCCTTGTGATTGGTCGATTCCATTATTGTATTAATTTGAACAGCTGTTCCTAAAACATTGGCTGAGCATATATACTGTATTTACAGTATATAGAGAGACTCAGCAGTGTTGGCCTCCTTATTGAGTATTGTATGAAGCAAATCTTGTTTGAGAGACACTAAGTGAACATCGGTTGTTTGGTTTATCCTGGCTCACATCCAGCAGTCTTAGCCAGAACAAGCAGCATGAACTTGGCTTAAGTTACACAGAAAAACATGATTGGCTACTGTCCAATGAAAGATTCTGGACAGTCTGCTGGGCAAATCTTGGCCATGATGATCCCATTGTAGGCCTTTACATTGCCTGACAGCTGAGCTTTCCACTATGTAATTTGTGCCATATGACTCGTATGCCCTTGCAATCCAAGAATGTGAGGGTTTCTGAGTTAGAAACCTCAATTACATACATACACGAAAACAACACAGCAGAATACAGGGCATTGTTTTCACTTCTCACCTTTGCACATATTTTATTCTTACCCAGCTGTCATAACCAATGAGAAAATAAATCCATATTTTTGGTCACATTTATAATCATTTTTTTTTATGCACTAATCCATTCAATTACCTCCTTCTCTACATGCAGTAGTTTTAATTTTAATTGCGGGGTCCAGTTCACTCACTCTACAGCAGATTTACTGTAATCAAGTCAGCATAAAGGTTTGCAACTGTATCTCACTTACACTAGCTTCAGCGCTCACACTTCACTCACTCTTCACAGCTGCGTAGAATTACTGCCAATTCAGCTAATTCAATATCAAATAGA
Organism: Haplochromis burtoni; assembly: GCF_018398535.1. Classification (NCBI taxonomy): domain Eukaryota; kingdom Metazoa; phylum Chordata; class Actinopteri; order Cichliformes; family Cichlidae; genus Haplochromis; species Haplochromis burtoni. The sequence continues at coordinate 4,743,543 of NW_024582369.1, forward strand.
AGCGGTTGGGTGTGTGTGCACCCTGTGAATACTGTGAAAGCATCGTGAATTCAGCCTGGGAGTTAATGGTGGATCCGTTTACTAACAATAAAAACAACTGCATGGAGGATTCATTCAAAAAATGTAAACGCACTGAAGTCTTTGGATTTTCACCCCATTTCTGATCACATTTGTGGTCAACATCTTATTTGCCAAAGGGCTGTAACTCTCAGACCGTTGCAGATGTTTCCTCTCAGCAATCACAAAACAGATAATCAGGTTTTAATTATTACTGCCGTCCATTCATTCCCATGCTCGTCTATTCCCTTGTCACGCTGCATTTCCAGGACTGTGTGTTGGCTGTAACCATCCAAACAAAGGAGCCTCGGTCTGGAGTCACATGCTTCGTCAGCAGCGGTGATTTCAGCTGCCTGGCCCTCCGCCCTTCTGGCTAATGTAGTCCAAGAGAATGAGAGTGGGGTGACTTTTCTACAGAGAGCTCCACAGAGAAGAGAACACACAAGGACAGCCCCTCATCAACCCACCTACTCACCCACACAGACAAAACACACTTTGAGCTTGTGGCTCAAATTGGCACCTCATTAGAGTTGGCAGTCTTGGTGGAAGTTTTGGACTTACAGAATGACACGCACGCACATACACACTGCTTCAGTCCAGCTTTCCATTTGGCCAGAGAGGAAGTTAAGACTTGGACTCAAGCGGCCTGCTTCTGTGCTTGTCCTGCTGCTCTGGGAAACTCACCTCCCAGGCGACCAGCGTTGCCATGGCACTAATCCTGACAGACAAAAGATAGGAGTGCCACAGAGCATGATGCTTCCAGGGGTTCTCATTGGTTGGCACCATCCCACGAGATGTTGTGATTGGCCAGAACTGTGTTTATATACAAATTGCAGCAGTCAGAGGTCACTTCCATCGATCTTGGTGGTGACATGAAGGAAATCTGACCCCAAACCCTCAAAACACTAAATGGGCTTAATTCTTATTTGATGCACACACACATACATCCACACACCCGAACACACAGAGCGGCTCTTTCTTAACTTCAGTGTCCTGGGAGTGCACAATTAACTGAATACTGAGAGAGAGGGAGGGAAGTGACATAATAGCATCTGTGGTACACAAAAGCACAGACGTCAACAATACTAAGAATGCATTTAGGGCACTGAGTTCAACACTTTACACACCTATACAAAATTAGGATTAACAGTGGATAAATTGTATTGTGTATGCAAGTACTAGCTAAGTCTCTGCTCTTTCATTTGATGAGGGGCCCCAACAATCTACTCAAACACAGTAATTACTATAATCAATAGGCTTACCCACTCTCCTTCAATTTGCTTATTCTTTTTCTTATATACTTGAGAATGATATCAAAGTTCCTATCTAAGTCTTGGCAAGACAGCTAAAATAATCTCATTTTAATGCCAGTTAAAATAAAATAGTATTTCTTGTCATCCAGATAATTTCTGAACGATCCTTATTAACTGCTTAAATGGTTCCACTAAGCCACCATCCCAGCTGGTACAAATAGAAGCTGTTTAGCTGTTTACTAGCAAACCTTGAGGGCTATTTAAAGCTGGTTGGCTAAACATGGAAAAAAAAAACCCAACAGTGTAAGGACAGACACACGGTAATGCGCAGACACAGCATAAGTTTCCAATAATAAGTGAAAAAAAGAGGAATATTTGCCCAGGTTTAAATGAAGCATTTCTCCTAAAGACATTATTATTTTCCTGGAAATTTGTACCAAATGACACAACTGGTTTCCAAGAAAAGTCTTGGTAACTGTTAGGAAATAAATTAGAAAATTACAGCGCCATATAAATAAAGCTTTAGCAAACAAATTTATGTGATCAAAACTGTATTTTTTCCACATTTCTCTTTATGCACAGTGTATGAATTCAATACTCAAAGGAGAAAGAAAATGAGAATAAGAGAATATGTGACTATCCAAGTGAATTCCTTGCATGTGAAATGCCACAAACTACTCCCAAGATTGCATGTGACTGGATCAAACTTCAGATGTTCACACACCCATGACATAAAGTCGAGCACAATGTGGGCCAAAGCAAGAGCCAATGAGTTTGTGGCGTTTTTAACATCGGGTCAGAGTTTGGTGTGTGGTTTTGGAAACTTGTACTGTACACTGTAGTTCTGGCTGCAGCTCAGAGCTCCTTCCCAGGCTCCTGCAGCCTTTAACATCAACATTATTGCCGCTCCACTGAGCTAGCAGAAGGGAAGTTTCTCCAGCAGCGACCATGCATTACATGTTCAAAGCACAGAGGATATATCAGGTGTCTAATATCAAAATCTAATCTTATTTCACCAGCTCATCCTTGGAGCCACATGAGGATATGTGCAAGTTATTAGTTCCCCTGCATCCTGACCCTCTACAGCTTTTCTCATGTGACTTTCTCCAAGTTTTTCAGATCAGTTTCCAAATCTCTTTGCGTGAGACTCAGGCAGGTTTCCCCCTTTTCCTTCTCACTATTAGCTTTTCATTAAAAAGGTTACACTGAAAATTGTGTTATGACTTTAAGCATACTGGAGATCGAATAATACTAAGAACAGAACTTTATTGCTTAATCACTTTCACACAATACTAACACTTGAGAAAGGGTAAACATGTGAGAGGCTGTTTTGTAATACTTAATCTTTGTCAGACATTGGGGTAAAGCACAGTCAGTAACCTTTGTGCTCAGTGCTTACAAAATTTATATTGCTCAGGGGGAGTTTTTAAAAAAAAAAAATTTCTTCATTTCTTTTTTTTATCATCTGTACCTTCACTTAAGTAGCTGATGTATAAAGCTTCCAAGTAAACGCATGCACATTTATACTGGATTCTTGGGCCAGGATGTACGAGGACATAGTTGTCCCAAACCTCTTCAATAGTTACTCTTCCTGAACAGATTTTTTGTTCTTCAAGAGCTACTGCAAGGCTCCGTTAGTCTGCGCTGATATTCGTCCAGCAGGTCCGTACGTCTCCTTTCACCACAGCTACTAGATGCTTAGCACTTCATTACCCATATTTAACAACTACGGCACCCTAAAAGCCTTTTATTTGACAACAGTGGTCTTTCTCAGCTGAGGCAGGTACCCGTGGTGAGAAAGGGGAAAAGGCCAAGAAGAAGAGAAAGGGAACAGAAAAGGAGACAATAGCGAGGGATCAGGTGAGGAGGTGGAGCTGCTGGAATAGTTACCCAGTAAACTGGCTCATACCGATGTCAGAGTAAGTTAGAAATCCTTTATGTAGCATTGTGCATTACTGCTCTATGAATATTTCAGAGATCACACAAACCCACTGCAGCTCAACAGTGCCCCCCAATGACAAAACAGACTTATGAATGTTAATGTGCTGCCAATAACTGCATGATCTGAGAACATGTTATCTATTATAACTCCAAAGAATCAACACTCTGTTTACCCGCCACTGAACAAGTTTTCTTTAATAATTTGTTTCTTTGTTAAATGCTTAATTTAAGCTGCAAAAGATACATTTGACGCAGATAAACATTGACCTGTTTATAACATTCATTAAGTAATGCGTCAGAATTTTTATCTGACCTTAGACAACATTGTATATGGCACCAACAATCAAAACATTGTTTTGGTTTCCACCTCCTGTAGAACTGATTGTATTACAAAAAGCCCAAACTGATTTTTTTAGTAAACACAAGAAAGATACAAAAAAGTGCAATATTAAGGAGACCCTTGGCAGGTGCTCTGGCAATAATCAGCAATCAATCCCTTTGGCATTTGTGTAGCAGACGTAAATCAGTATGTGTGAGAAATTAATTCTGGTGTTCCTTTGCAAACATTATGACTCATATTCATTTGTTCATGTCTTCCCCCTTCCCCCCTCATTTTGTTCCTTAACATATCTACATCAATTAATGCCCATCTAGTAGATGGTTTGCCATGGTTTTAAACAAAGAATGAGCAGCTGCCTCAAATAAATCTAAATGCTCATTGCCCACCATCATATTCCAGCCAGAGCCAATAATGCTAACCGTCAGTCTAAAATGTCTCAGCTCTGAGTAAACCACGCCAAATATTCTGCTGCTGGCTGCAAGGGTGAACAAAGACCCTGAAGATTTCTTGCTTTTTTGGTAAAAAGGTTTGTACATTAGCACGTTTGCTACCCTTTTTCTTCGTGTACTCATACAGCAAAGATTTCCAGTAAAGTGTTCTCATTACAATATTTCCCGGTTTCTGTTTTCAAACAAACATGAAATAATGACTCAAAGGCAGCCTGGTGTAATGCAAACCAGCTGCCACTCCAAAGCCTTTTTAACCTGCTGCCCAGATGTTAATACAGCTGTGACGTCACCTGAGAATCAAACCAGTTAGAAAGGTGACAGCGATGTATAAAATGCTCCTTTTAAACTTTTTTTTCTTTAGTTGCCTCCCTCATGCCAGCTGACCGGGCTTTTCAGGAGGGGAGAATTAAAGAGAAAAGCTCAGGAGTGTTTGAGAAAGCTCCTGCAATTTACACTTGAGGTGTATTGAAACATTAAACCATATAAAGCTATCCTGGTGGACCCCATAAGCTTGTGAAATGAGCATAATAACAACTGACATGACATGGTGAGTTGATCCTTATCAATTGGTTGTGCTTTATGACAGATAATATTAAAATCTTGTTTCCTATGTATACTGGTCAAACGTATTCTCTAGATATCCAATAAAAGTCCCACCCATAAATAGTAATTTTTAAAATGAACAACACATTTTCCCTGAAACCATAAACTTATCTCACAGAAGAAATTAAATAAGTTACCACTTTGTAACATCGTAGGTGCTGATCTATGAAGGTTTCTGGACTCAACGGGACTGTCTGTAAAACCTCGAAGAAGCAAATTTATGATCAAGACAAAGGAGCATCTTGACTTCAAGGGTTCAAATCACTGTTGGATTCTTCCATGTTTTTGTCTACTGGTGTGAAGCTGCAGGCTGCAGTGTCATCAAAAGACCCATAAGACTGCGGAGCTTGATCGTCATTTTGTGGGATGCTGGCAGGTGATTTAGGGTTGAGTACTCTGGGAAGGTAAACCTGTTAACGTACAGCCAAGACAAAATGGATGAGCAGTGAAAACAAAAGAAAAGCGTGTTTCTCTATACTGATTTTTGTAAATTCTTAACTCTATGTGATGTGATTCATGCAATGCTGAAAGTGGTGGCCAAAGTATGACCTTGTGAAGACAGAAAGGAAAGATACAGCTTCGAAAAAACAAAACTGGAGTCAGCTTTGAACATAAGTGCAGAAACTACTAATAAGGCTCAAAGTTCACGACTTGAACAACCCTCAGGATCCACTGGGTAGACTTCCATTTTAGCTCTCTCGGGTCTATAATCCTCCAACTTTTTGTGTTATTTAAGTGCAGTTGCATTTTCTGTGGCAGCTGAAGCCAAAGTAATTCATCATTATGTTAGTCATTGCTTATTAATGACTAACAGGACAAATGACAAATAGGGCAAATGAATGGACATGCAGGTTGACGTAAGTTCAGGCCCCTCTTAAATATGCCTGAGCTTTAGTAATAATGTGGACATTTTAAAGAACAAATACAGTACCGAAGTGCTTTCGTCCACGCCCTCTCCTGGATCCTCGTCCTCGTCCTTGACCTGAGAGAGAACGCAAACACTTTGAGCACTGATTGTGCAGGACGACATAGAAACAACAGAGTACTGATCACGCACAAGAAAATACTCACCACATAGTTGAGTGGACTGAGGTACTTGAAAAAGCCAAAGCAGGTATAGCTGAGGGAGATGATTATGGTGATACACAGGACCACCAAAGTAAACAGAGATGTGGGTGCCCAGAAACCTGAAACATTGCATGCACACACAAACACAATTTCTACGGAGCCCCTCTGATGACATGGTCCAAAAAATAAATAAATTGTGGCCACAAAATACTACTTCGTGGGCACGAAATGGGTATAATGTGCCCACGAAATACTTATTTGTGCCCAAAAAAATACTATTTCGAGGGCACGAAATGCTAATTTGTGGGCACGAAACACTTGACCAATACCCGTGATCCTTCCCAGGCCCTTACAGTTGGTTGACAATAAAATCTATCCCGGCGTCCAGGTCGTACTTATGTCTGTAAAGCAACTTGGCTCTCAATATCCTGTTTAAATGTCTTTCCGTAATAATGGTTCCTTGAATTGCAGGCTTTTCAAAATGCATTTGTAGCTCATTCCCAGCCTAAAATAAAACTCAATCATACTGTCTCTGTCCATGGTGTATAGGTGTAGCCTACTCTTATGCTTATGTCTCTACGCAGCTGTCCAGGAATTGTATCAATATGATGTTCGCATGTTATCTATTTCGTTGCCACAAATGTGTAATTCGTTGCCACGTTATACCCGATTCGTGCCCACAAATTAGCATTTCGTGGGCACGAAGTAGAATTTTGTGGCCACAATTTATTTATTTTTTGGACCATGTCATCAGAGGGGCTCTGTAGATTTCAAATACAGGTATGGAAAACTTTAATTCATAGCTGACAGGGGGG
>NW_024582369.1:4750088-4767976 GCF_018398535.1 Haplochromis burtoni
GTGCCTTTGGGTTGACATAACCGTTCAATACTGAAGACGTGGACTCAAGTAAGCATTAAGTGTGAATGTATAATTTATCATTAAAAACAGATGAGGCAAATCAATTTGTGTAATTTTCATTTTATCTTCAAAATAAGCTTGTCCTGTATTTTTGGCTGCATTTGGCTTATCTTGAACTACAACTACGCAGAGCTAGTCTTCTGATGCTTGAAGTAGCAGTTTTTTCCCCAAAAATAACATTTTAAAAACTCAGTAGCAATGTCTCTCTGCAGAAATCATGACTCAGTTACTCAATAAAATATCCATAAACCTTTTTGTGAGCTCAAACTACTCACAACAACTTAAAGAAGCGAACTAGCACCGTAGTGATAAAACTGTGACTCTCACAGCAAAACAATGTAGACAGGACATCAAAGGTCAGAGGAAAAGCGTGTACATTTGACTCTGAGATAAAATGTCCCTCAAGCATTATTGGCCATGTTTAGGGTTAAACACAATGGATAATTTGCGTTGCAGAATTTTAAAAGTGGCAGTCAGTGCCGCCTCATAGCAAGGAGGTTTTGAGTCATCTATGCCTGGCTAGCTAGCACGCCAGAGTCCAAAGACATGCACATCAGATAGCATGTTTATGAGGATTAAAAATTGGCAGTTTGTATGGATATGAATTAAAATGGTATGGTATTCTACTTCTCTGTATTCTATCATCTAGTGTCTGCTGGGACAGAGTCTGCCTCTCGTGACTCTTTGATAATTTGAGAAACCCTTATGAAAAAGGATGAAAAAGGATAGATTATTTCTCACCCATTCTGAGGGCAGAAAAGAAGTAAAGCCATATTAGGCAGATGATGGGTGCGCCCAGAGCTTGATTCACAGCCTCCAGGTGAACTTGGCGGTCTAGGCGAGCAGACAGGTAAACAAAGCACAGGTTGTATCTGTCCACCAGGTACTTCAGGACCATGTAGATGAGACCTGATACAGTCAGAAAGGAGGCGATTAAAAACTGAAAAGTCAACAGACTATTAGATAATAAAGAAAAAAACAACAACAACAAACATCTAGCGGAGCAACACTTGTGTAGTTACTCACCAAAAGGCACTATTACAGGACAAATGATGCTGTAAGCCAGGATAACCGTAAATAAACAAAGAATCCAGCCGTACATGGCTCCGTATTCAAACTCATATGCCTGATTCTGTAACACGATGTTGACAAGTTATTCACCTTCTAAATACGAAGGGGAGAATCAGAAAGATATTCACAAACAATATATTCTCTAACAGTTGTAGATTTATGACAGAATGAAATTAGAGCAAAGTATAGCAGTTAAAGCCACTACAAACCTCTTTGACATATTTCCTTTCAGCAGCAGAGCGAGCAATCATCAAACGAATGACGTAAAGCAGTAACCCTGGCAACCGCAACAACTCCATCGCAGAGCCCACGAGGGCTGCTGCAATTACGTAGTTGACAAAAAATGCCCCTTGGTCAGGTAAAAACACACACCTGGTGTAATCAAACCAGAGACCACCAAAAGAGAAGAACAGGGCAAAACGTTAATTTCGGTAAATAAATAGTTTGTCCAGGATCATAAGAAGCTATATTTAAAAACATTTACCCATTTTGTATGATATTACACTATTACACTGTCTAAGCATGTCAGCTTCAACCAAACCATTATAATCTCAGAAAAGCATCTAGCTGTAAATAAAACAACCAACAATCATACTTTAAATGTAAAATTTATATTCTAAATCAATGTAAAGAACACAGTACAAAATAATCTTAAAAACAGGCAGGTTATTAATATGTTAGTAAAGCTTGTATTGTATAATATCAAAGAAATGATGACTTAATCTCAACTCTATTAACTTTCAAGATAGCTCACTTACTCAAATCTCACTGTCCCATTGGAGAGAAATTCTTTCTCAAATAGCCATTGGAAGAACACAGCAAGACTAAACAAAAACACAGAAAGTTAGCCAAGCTTTCTTGGCTACATGTACCGACACCATTAAACATCTCTTCACTTGGGGGGATTTTTATTTTACTGAGCAAACTACATATGAACATAAAAAGGATTTATTTCATGCAAAGCATTTACACTTGGCTGTGGCGACTGAGCTTGGATAGTTTTTGTCAGCGAGTCTTATGAAATGTAGGCCAACAGTGAGTTATGGCTTCTGATACATGGAAGTGTTTGAGTTCCTCCATTTCTTGCTGTATGCGACATACTGAGAAGTAGTTTCAGTGAATAGACAATAAACCTAGTTTTTTTGTAAACTGGTGCTTATTCAAACTGGCAGTAATAAAAATTACCTGGTGAGTCCTAGCGAGGGGAGGAGGAGTACCATGAAGAGCAGAAAAAAGTACAGCTTGCGCATCATGCTCAGCTGCTCGCTGGACCTGAGACACAGATGGCAGCGGAATAAAACAAATTACCTCTGAAACCAATCAGTACACTACTGCTCTCTCTGTGTGTGTGTGTGTGTGTGTGTGTGTGTGTGTGTGTGTGTGTGTGTGTGTGTGTGTGTGTGTGTGTGTGTGTGTGTGTCCTTTCTACCTGCTCCAGTGTGCCTCTCCTAGTGTAGAATAGTACACTATTGTAGGAAGCAGGGCAGAGAAGGCCCACAGCAGGAACGTGGGGAAGAACTGACTGATGATGGGGCTCTAGGGCAAAAAACAAACAAAACAACCTTTAGACTTGCTGCAAACCTGTGATGGTTAACTGTGTTTGCATGTGCAAGTCTCACATTAAGAGCGTTGATGGGCTTGGTCACGTTGAACTTATCCATGGTGTTGATAATGATAGTGGGGGTCGTGAATAAGGTCAGCAGGATGAAAAGGAATAAATTTAGCGCTACATAGCGTGCGTACCAATGAAAACCCTGCACTGAGAGATTTTCCCTATGGGTTAGGAAAAACGTGAAAAACAGAAATAACAGGAGAGTTACATACAAAGAGACACTGCAAAGAAAAGGCTGGTGTGCACCCTGAATACTTCCTCATAAATGTCTCCTGTTTCTGATGTGAACAGTATACATTAAGAATACAAATGTTGTGTGCTTGCTTTCTCAAAAAAGGTTAAATTACTACGCCGATAAAATGTGACAGCAAACGCGCTCTAGTGTGAACCCTCAAAGTGGCCCACATCCGCAAAAGAAGACCATTCAAACAGCAGTCGCTTTCTAAAACATCAGATCTGTATCGGATTCAGTACCACATACGAAAGTGACCCAGATCAGATTTGAAAATATCGCATTTGTGCTGTTCACACGGTCATACCATGATTGGATATGGGTCGCAAAGGGTCAAAAAAGTCAGATTTGATGCGCTTTCGCCTGCAGTGTGAACGTAGCCTATGTGCAGAGTATAGGTTTTGATGTTAGTACAGGCAGAACTTAGATGCTCAAATTGTAAAATTCTGGGCTGACACAAATAAAGGTACTTTTGACTGCTCCCTTTTTTCTAAATGTTGCCACAGTTTGGAGTGAAAGATAATAAACCAGATAACTTTGCTACATTCCACAAATACTAATGCTTACTAACAATTTTGCCAGAGTCAATGTATTTTTTTGTATTATTATTGCCACTTAGTCCATCTACATAGATAGATTAGTTTATGAGTAAAATTCTATGGAGTGCATGGGGAGCATACAGTGTGAAAGGTTAGTGTTTCAGATCTTACCAGTAAACATTCCTTGTATATGGTGCAAACCCGACGCGCCACTTGTTCACTTTCAGACTTTGGCTTTTGGATGACGGCTGGCGCTGCGCTCCACAACAGCTGCTCATGGTACCACACTTGACTGCATTGAAGTCTTTCAGAATTCTGCAGCAGGTAAATGATAACTTTTAGCGATTAACGTTTGCATTAGCTTTCAGAAATATTGCCACGAGGCATTTTCCCATTAAACGTCAACAGAATAAGAAATCTGATGACAACGCAATTAAGAGATCATGGTCATCATCAGGGAAGAGGATAAACCACACAGAATATTGCTGCTTACAGAAAAACACTGACACACTTGGCATGCCAATGTTGGTTACACTGTCAAAGCATGTTGCTCTTACAAAAATAAAAATAATGGAAACAGCAGTCAGTCACCAAATGAGTTACAATGCAGTTGGACCCATTACATACAAAAGTAGTACATACTGTACAGCAAGTAATGATAGTACAGATAGTAAGAACACTTAAGTCACCGTCAGTGACAACCCCAACTGTAACACTAACCCTAGGCTATTAAAATATGTATGTAATTATGCATTTTTTGCAAATTTGTTAATTTGGAAATAATCTGACACAGGGCAGAGTTAAGGTTAGGGTTACCACTTATGACTATTTGGACCTCAAAAGGTTACACTAATACTCACAATTTGGCCATGGCCTCAGTCTGTAAGGTGACAAAAGCAATCCCTAGGGGGTAGTGTGGTGTTATTTCTGCCTCTTGTCTCACCTCTTCCAGCAGTAACCTTTCTTTAGCATGGTAATGCTCTATGGCGTCAACCTGAGAAGACACAAACACAGAAAATATTGTTTTTAATAGACGGTACACGTTTTCTGAATCAGTTTCATTTACAGATTTAGCACTCTGTAGTGTAGATCTTTAATTATATTTCAAAGATTAAGCTAAAAGCTCACCAACTACTTTAAATGCTTTATGGATCTTGTTCTGCATAGCATTGAAACTGAGCAGTTAAACATATTCCCTTAAAAAAAAAAATCCTCTTTTGTCTTATCATTTTCTAATAACATTTAATTTTACGATACTGGAATACAAAGCAGCAGATAATACATTTCTGAAAGTGCTGTAACTAGATTTAAGCAAGTGTTTCCTCCATTATTTCTTCAATATTATGTGCAAACACAATGCAAACCATCTAAACTCTACTCCTACAAAGGTTGATTGTCTTGTTAATAGTGTTAAAGCCTCACTGCAAACGACCCTGGAAACTGTGGCTTAAAAAGGAAGGCAACAAATCAAGGATATTTAACTCCCTGGTATAACTCACAAACAAGCACCATGAAGCAAATAACTCAAAAATTAGAGAGAATATTGAGTTGTACACACTTAAAACACAACAAAACAAACAAACAAACACACACACAAAACCCCAACAACATTCTATGAACAAGCACTTGATGACAGTGGGTCATCAAGTGCTCTGTTGCAACCAGACAGATGGCCAATGAGTGGTTAGAGCTCTGTTGAGCCAAACATGCCTTTAACCATTAGAACTTTAAAAAAAATTAATCATTAAGGATAGCAACTCGAATAACTGCTGATATTTACTGTGACTTTCTCTCTCACTGATCTGAGTTAACTTGAATAAATGCTTCCTCTAAACCATTAAGGTCCCTTTTAGCCCACATTCTTACAAGACTGCTCAAAGTAGTTTCACCATTAATTAATGATTCATTTTTAAATATGATTCATCTATCTTTATTAAGAGATTACATACCACAGGCTTTTAGGGTGGCAGTAATTAAATCTTTACTTAAAAAGTAGTCACTTGATCCAACTGTCCTAGCTGATTATAGATTTCTAATCTTCCTTTTATCTCAGGAATTCTTAAAAGAGCAGCTGTAAAACAGATAACCGATCACTTACAAACAAATGTTTATTTGAACAGTTTCAGTCAGGACTGAGAACTCATAACAGTACAGAAAGTCTTAGTGAAGGTCTCACATGGTCTTCTTGCATCCACTGACTGTGTATTAATTTCTGTACAGTTCCAGCGAGACTTCAGTGAAGAGTTAAACACCGTTAACTATAATATTTTACTATAGAGATTGGAACCTGCCGGAGGTATTTAAGATACTATGCTGCAGTGATTTGAATCATATCTATGTGATAGCTAGTTAATCCAAGTTGTGCAGCTGTTTACATTATATGTTTCCCTTGGGTAAATGATTAAAATATTATTTAAAAAATACTGCATACATTTTCATTGCAATGCAGATGATACCCAGCTTTATTTCTTCATGATATAAATTAACTAGTTAAACTACTATGTCTTAAAGATATAAAGACCCAAATGTCCTCTAATTTCCTACTTTCGTACACAACTGTAATTGTGAGCTGGCGCTATATACATAATACTGAACTTAAAATGGTGCAGAACTCTGATCATCTGGCCTGGCTCACCTTCACACAGCTGACGCAGCAACATAAGTAGCCACACATACGGGGGTTGATGAACACACGTTGTCCTTTTTTCCGTAGGACATGCTCATAGTAGCACAGGTTTTTCCCAGCACGTATCCTGAGATGAAAAAACCCCCACAACAATAAGAACAACAAAAAGACAAACTCAAAAACCAATAAAAAAAAACAAAACAAAAAAAACAACAACACAGAAGTGATTGACACAGATTGACACTACTTGACAACTATGTGTACATAAAAAAAAACCCGGTCACACTTCCTAATGCTTGAATTTGCATAAAAGTCGCCAATGCTCTGCTGACTGACTGCTGCTCTGCCTACTTTCTGTGAAATTAACATCAGCACAAAATCTGTGCACCATGAGCTTCATGACCTGGGTTGCTATGGCTGAGCAGCTCTTGTAGCTGTAATGTGTAAGTTGTAAAAAGTTGAATATGCTCTACAAGATAGTGTTTGAAAACATTGAGGTTAGAAAAACAAATGTGAAACTGTCACACATTTGAACTTACTGATAAAGTATAAAATACACACATGATTTTCTTACCTTTCCTTATCAAGGTACATGAGCTTGGTCACATTATACGCCAAGGTGACAGCACACACTTGACACGAAGGGTATGCCTCTCTTTAAACAAACACAGTTGGTTACAATTACTTGTCTCCATGCTCAAGACAAAATGTGAACAAAACCAGAATTTCATTATAATCTTTATTATACAATTCTGTTTACTCACACGAAATGGGTCTTTACATCTTCTGCTGTTACTTCTTTGGGGAGGGAACACACAAACAAGGTGTTTCTGGCCTAGGAAAAGAAAATCAGAAGGGGAACTTAACACTTCTCACAGAAAAATGCAATCAATGTAAAAGGATAGTGGGAAACTAACATCCCAGCCATGTATTATCATAAATTTACATCAAATAGCATCCAGTCTAGTCTGAGTACTCTAGTCTACTCCGGTGCTCTGACACTCACTATCTCTCTGCGCGTGCCCTTCATTTGTGACACGTGACGCTGCAGCAGCAGAGCCGTCAGGATCAGGTAGATAACTGCAAATACTGTGTGTAGCCATAACAGGTTGTTTCTACAAGAAAATACCAGAAGGACAGTTATTCAAAGTAGACAATAAAGACAAGAAAATACCATCCTACGGTATCAGGGTTTGTTCAAACGTCATAATTTATAAAGCAGTTACCCCTTTTTCAAATTTCCAATAGTTGTCTCTCCAAACTTCTGTTTGTCAATATCTGAAAGAAATAAAACCTTTTTTTTTAAATTAGCAAAAATATGAATAGACACATATCACAGAACAATGAATTTAACCTTTAAAAAAATGGCTTAAAAACATGCTTAATGGTCTGTGGGTACAAATCACTGATTATGAAGTGGACAGCTCAGCTCCTGAGTTCTTGTTGCTTGACTCACGCCTGACCTTTAATCAGTAAATTTTTTAACTTCAGCCATTAAGCTGATTTTTTTTCTTGAAACACAAGAGTGAAGGGTATACTTTGAAACTTACTCAGAAGGCCTCCAGTCATGTTGACAGGTAGTATGACACCGATGGACAAGACGGTGAGAATCACCAGCAGGTAAATCAAATGTCGCTCGAATGACAGGTAGTGAACAGCATCCATGCCACACTTGGCTTTTATCTTTTCATCACTGCGACATAAGCATACAAATACAGAATCACACCTCACATATTCTGCCTCATTGTTGAAAGGATGACAAAGTAGGTTTTTGGAGTGAAACAATGATTAAAACAGGGAAAAAAAATAAAAAAATAAAAACACTCACTCTATTGTGAATAAATACCACAGCCAAGAGCAGAATCCCTGAACAAAAAGAGAGATCTGTTATTGCTCTAAAATACCCAAAGAAGACCTGCGTAAAGCCCTTTGTCACCTTTCAAAAACACGCTGAGACTAAAACCAACTTCCTACAATTGCAAGTCATGGTCACGGAATCAAAAAGGGCATAAGTGTTAGCAAAGCACATTATATTGATATCTTTGAGCAACCAACATTCCAGTGGATTAAAACTGTCTGCCTGCAATGCTATTAGGTATATGCGGTCAAATGTATTAAGTGAAGCCTGTGAACCAGTTTAGGTGAGGAACTTGAGCTCACTTCATATCCCAAACACACATCCTAATTTGATGGCTTGTTTATGTTTTAGTGGTTTTCATGCATTTTCAAAAGAAGGTAGTGTTTAAAAAAACCAAACAAAAAAATCTGTTTTTTGATTATTACTACATCGAGTATTAACTGAAGTCAGTTTAACTTAACGATACCATTTATCTTTATCGGTACAACCACCGTTTTATGCTTTATTAATTCTCATTTTTAGTGGCATTCTTTTACATACCGTGTCATAATCTGGTTCCTCCATGTTGGACCCAGTGGATGACTTACGTCCATAGCGACGGTGTGATGAGCCAGTGAACCTGATATACAAAGTGGCTGTGTCAAAGACTAATGCAGATTCAGTTTACAATTTCAAAATCTAGATTCTGGGTAGTATGTGCACCACATGTCCTTCTGCTTAGATTATGCTCAAACTTAACTGACCCGTCATCGTCTGCGACCAAAGCTAAACGTCCGTAGTCCCAGAACTGTTTCCTGATAATCGTGAAGATGATCAGCAGAATCTGTGGATAGCAATACAACTGACCATTTATCACTATTATGTCTTAAATTGCTCTATTGGAAGAATTTACTTTTGCTTTTAAAACATTAAAAGGAAAGAATGTATTTACAAGACAAAGAACTGAGTTTTAAAGTATTTGTAATTATGTCTCCCTTTATCAGAAGCAGATCAGAAAGGGGCAGAAACAAACCACAAAGACAACGAAGTTGATTAGCAGGACAGCTGGCACTCCTCCAAATTCGAGTCCTTTTAGGACGGTGCTCTGTGTGGAGTTGAAGCAGACAGTGCCATCGCTACGGTTTGCAGGCAGGTGGGACTCTTGCTCCCACCACAGTGATTTCATTACTGGAGTGGACCAGCTGTCTCTCTGTAGAGAATAAAAGCACTGCACGATTAAAATGAGATCTCTCATAGTCACAGAAGTGGAAGACGTATTAACTCAACTACTGATGACTTGTGGGAGTACCACCATTAAGGCTTTAAACTATGTGATCACAAACAAATCTCAAACCAATGGTCCCTGAGTGCCGACTTTTGAACAATGATTTCCCCGATTAGCAAACCTTTGAATAAGGGATGCAACATTTTCTTTGAAATTGCAACAATCAACCACCAATTACTGCTATTATTGAGAAACATGTTACAATAAAATAAATAAATAGTCATAATGTAATTAATTATTTAATTAATTATTTAATTAAATTTTATTTTAACTTAATAATTAATTAAATTAATTATTTCATTATTTTTAATGACTGTATTTACTTTTTAGTAGTGGACATCAGGTCTTTTTAGATCACAAAAAAAAAAAAATGTAATTAATGTAATTCTACCGTTACCGTTTGTGTGGATTTCTGGCCAAACTTGAATGGTTAAATGAAGGGAACATATCTGAACACTGAAACACCAATAACTTCTCAGAGTCTAACTTTAAAAAAAACCCAATTAAAATCCATTCTACACACCTAATAGTCACACAAAGCTGGGTTGTTAAGTCTTGTCACTCATGGCACAAACAATGATCGTGGATGAAAGGACAGAGGGCTGAGTGAGGCAGACAGGATTTTACTCAGAACTGTCAAAGTGGAGTCATACTTAGTGCTGTCAGGAGAGGAGCTGGAGGAGGGCCAGACAGTACTGCTGTACATACCAGCTTTTGAGGAGCATTGGCAAACTGACAACACCTGAAGTCTATTATTGAGTAATGTGTAAGCAATGGCTCTGAGGCTGTAGGATTTGGTTTATGAACTGCCAAACAGGACACTAGGGGTGGGCGGTATATAGTAGAAACCATATGAACGGTACCGCGATAGCGCATGTTAATGGTGTCATCATGGTAAATGGTAAGTGGACAGATTCTTATATAGCGTTTTTCTACTCTCCCGGAGTGCTCAAAGCGACAACATGCCTCATTCACCCATTAGCCACCCACACAAGCACTTCTAAACACAAGTGCAAACTAAACTACATTCACACTCCAAAGAATGCATCAGTTAGTATCTTGCCCAAGGATACTTGGCATGCAGACTGGAGGAGCCAGGGATTGAACCACCAACCTTCCGATCAGTAGCTGATCTGCTCTACCACCTGAGCAACAGCCACCCACCATCAAGCCGGTCAAAAGGATTATGGTATGGTCAAAAGCATTGCAGCGGCTGCAAGCAATATCATCTGCAAATTATGCTGAGCGACAGTAGTAGGGAGAAGATGAAGCACGTTTTGGAATATTAGGAAAGCCTAAAACTGTGCTTCTTCCATTTCCCTACCATTTATTCATTAATATTTAATGATGATGCAGTATATTAATGACTAACCTCAGTATTGTGGATGGATTATCTCAGTTGTTCTCCTGACTGAAGTTTGGTCCATTTACAGCATCCTGCTATGTGATTGCATTTGTCCCTAAACATCAGGAACACTCTGGTTAACTTTTATCAAATGGAAAAAGGTTAGCGTTCATCATCCAGCTTCACTGTGTTTATGTTATGCTAACATAAATGTGTCGCTAGTGATAACGTAACACATCATTATATACCAGCTAGCCCAACTTAGTAACCCTAAAAAAGACACTGCTGTTTAGTTTTCTGTCTTCATTTACTTTGGAAGTGATAGCAGAGCTGTACGTTTGAATTCTTTCAGAAATATCTCAGTCAGAACATGCAATATCATGTTTAGGTGGAAACTAGTGAGCTAACTTCCTGCTAACTTCTAACTCCGTTAAATTTAATAAATTCTGTTTTCATGGATGCCTGGATGTTAAACTTAATTGTTACATTGAACATTTTATTATAGATGAAATAATTTAGACAGTTTTTAACTCTCAGTGATGCCGCAGTGTTCGTTTGACTTTGGAACCTGAAGCCAACAGAGTTTTAAACCCAGAATACTTCGCGAGCTCCTGAGTATGGTAACTGTAATGCTCCGACAATCCATCAAGCGGTGCAGCTTGTTAGCCTAACAAAGTCATTCTAAAACATTTTTTGACAGATTTTTGACACTCGATTTTTGAGAAAATTAAAGGATTTTACGTGCGCCTTATAGTGCGGGAAATACGGTATACAGAAGAAAAGAATATATCGCAACATATATTGTTACTGCACATGCTTCAAATTATACCATGGATTTCAGGCCATATCACCCAGCCCTACAGGACACGTATGGTTTCAGCTGATTGAGGAAGGCTTGTGGCATTCTGTTTAAGGAAGTATCCTCTTAAGAGGGACATCAAGATCATGGTTTATCCTGACGGACTTCCTAATTTTGAATCTGTCTCGACTTATTGAACTGGCTATAACTAGGACCCATTAAATTCAGATACTAGGTTGTCTAAGTCAAGCTGTGAACACAGATATGCTGAAGAATTTTTTCAATTTTAATTCTACCTTCAGAGATGACCCTTCCCCTCTCTGGTTTGCCTAGTTTCTGTTTGATTTAGATCAGAGGACTACCTGTCTTGTTGGTTGTGGGCAGAGTTGTCCTGTTTTCATGTTTCATGCTAAAAAACAATTTCAAATCAATTTCAGTACCATTTAAAATGAATTGATAAACACAGGAGATGTACAGTTTCATGCACTTTTAACACACACATATATATATAATTATTATAAAAATCAACAGGGTAAAAGAAGAAAATCTGTACCCTGCCTTCTGCTTCCTGAAGTATGGCCACAGGTTTAAGTCCTGCCGTCCACTTTTGTTTTGGAAGTGGTAAAATTACTGTACATTTCAGAAATCCTACTAAGTCAAAGATAAGACTCTAAAATTGAGGAAACTATTTAATAATTTTTAAGCAAAAGAGTCATAATATTAGCAAGAAAGGATCACTTAGCCTCCTTTGGGGCCATAAAATGTGGAAGCTGCAAATTCTCCGTCATTTTGAAATGAAAGTTAATGTTCTCTCTCAGCCCAACCCCCACAAAAGTGGCAGCACAATTAAAAACAATTTACAAGATGTCCTCTTGACAGTGCAGCAGGACTCAAACTGCATAAATGGTGTTTGATGTAAAAGTCTTAGAATTGTCCAGCCCGAGTAAAAGGAGGATATATGCTGGAAAAGCTGAAACCAGCAAATGTTTGCTAATAATCTAGCAATTTTCTTCTGCTCATCCAATTCAAGGTTTCAGTAGTATTTAAGCCTATGCCAGCTGTCACAGATATTGGTATGGGTCGGGTCTGTCACATGGGTGAGACAGACAGCGATTTATGATCACATTCATGCCAAGAGCCAGCTCAGAAGCACCAACCTAAGAGGCATGTGTTTGGACTGTGGGAGAAAGCTGTAGTACCCAGTAAGAACCTTGCTATGAAGCACTACATTAGTTGCTATTTGACTTAATGACCTAATTAGTTAATTGATTATCAGAGTTTTAAGTGAGCAATAGCAAACAAATAGGCCGTAGCGTTTCACAACTCTGCAACTTTCAGCATTTCAAAAGCAAGTTTCAAGTCTTGCGGCTCTAGATTAAATCAGAGGATATCCCAGATTAAGACACTTGAACCGTGTTGCGATAATCAGTTTTTGCTGTCTGTGCATGCAGTGGCAGCTGCTAACTCCGAGAAAAGCACTACAGAGATCTTATAACAGAAGTAAAAGTAGTAAGAGTGTAGTGTAGTAAATGCATAACTTTTAATTAGGTTTGTATATCCAGCACGGTCGTCTTTGTAGCTTGTTCATATTAGATACAGTTGAATCTATCAACTGTTGTTAGGTTGGTGGTATTTTATACAATTACTTGTTTGTACTATGTGACTTTTTAGACTGAGAAACTAAGTACATGTGCGTTCCCCTCTGCTTGATTAACACTTGACAGCTTCCTGTAGTGTACTGCAGTCTGCTTTCTGAAATGCATGCAGAAACCTGATAAGGTCTGTGGCTTTTTTTTTGTCGTGTGAAGTAATACTGGTGATGTGTCATTTAGCCACTTAGCTCTATGTTAACTAACATTCATCTCTAGTGATCCACCTTCACTGAAACAGATGCGCCACGCTGAGTCACGCGGATCAAAACTGCAATATAGGCCACGAGATAAGAACTTTACTCAACGCTAGCACAAATTTTTTTTTACGAGTAACAACATTCACAGTACAAAAGCGGGACAACGTTGTTTAGTCTTAATCTGACTGAGACATTTCTACAAGTAACTCAAGGTGAAACAAGTGTCTCTGAAACAGCTGTTGACAGTTTGACTGAACGCACACAAAGAGGCTGTTGTTAAAGTAAAATGCCCAAGCTCAAAATTAAACAAACGCGTAGTGTAAACTGGTTAACCGAAGCAATGGTTACACCGAAATGAAGCAATGGTTAAAATAGTTAAAGAACGAAAGAGTTAGCTAGTGCTAATAAGGTAAACAAAACTTTGCTTACCTACTCCAAGTCACGAAGCTACGTCAACATCCGCTAAACAACTTGATTAACTTGTTCAGACAGGGTGTAGGCGTGGTTTCCAGATTATCCGCAAAGATTTGTGCTGAGTAGCCTTACCGGTATGTCAATGGGTTTGTTTTGTTTTTTCGTTTTATTTTGTGTGGAACAAAACTTCGTTCTACTTTAAATAACTGAAGTCTGGTAAAACTTCGCCCCTCTCCCGTCTCTGCCCTCCTTTAATGAACTGAGTATGCGCAGACGCAGCAGAAGCTTTCTTGCGCTCGGGGTCCTGTCATTCCTTCAAACTGCAGGGAAGCAAGTAGTAGACAGGAAGATCCGCTTACTGCAGACTTTCAAACCACATGCGTAAATATCTGGAGGGACTACATTTTTGAAAATATCTGAACTGGTGAAACATGACAGTAATGTGAGAAAGCAATGTCACAGAGAAAGTGAAAACACCCCTAAAACTGGGAAGTATTTATACCACGTCTTTTAGTATTGACTAATGGTAACATTATTTTTTTTGAACCGTGATTCAGAAAACAGCATGCATAGGTAATGAGGTTTAAGTTGACAAAGTTTAAAGTTGTACAGAAGACACCTCTGCTGGGAGTACAAAAATGCTGTTTTTTGTTTCTTTTTCTTGATTATCTGTCACAAACTAACATGTCATTCCTATAAGGTTAATCTTTATTGTATTGTATTGTATCATTGGCATAACTAAAAATATCAATTTGTGAAAACATAATACACTCTAATCTAAAGCTGACAAAACGTGCATAAGTAAGGACTCTGCAACACTGGGTGTGTAGTGCGTTGTGCTTGAGAGTAGTGGCACTGTGTACACTGAGACTCCCTATCAATCAAAAGCTGGCAGTCTTGCCAATAAGTTTAAAAACTGGAATGAAGGAAACAACCTGCTGTAGTTATGTCTGTAAAAGCTGTACCTCCGTCTTACTGTTAAGTCTTATCTTTTTTTTCTTTTATGTGGAACAAACCTTCCTGCTATTTTTAATATCTGAAGAATGACAAAAGTCCTTTCACACCTTTAAAACCTGCAGAGAAGCAGGTAGGAGACTGGAAAATCCACCCTGTGCAGACTTTCAACTGACATGACTCTATTTAAGGCCTTACAGTTGTGTGAATGCTATTGTAAGCAAATGTGGGAAAGAAATGGCACAAAGAAAGTGATAAAAGTCTCAAAACCTGGGAAGTACATAGAGTGAGTTGGTTTGTATGAATGGTTATTAACATTAGTTTGTGAACAATATTGCTGATTGAAATACACAGCATGGCTACTTAGTTTGTGTAAAACGTAGCACAGCTCCAACATTACGACAAGTAAACAGATTTAAATTGGCGGCCTGTTATAATTCTGTTTCACTTTTAATTTAAGTATTTTCATTGTCATTGTTATGCAAACATGTGCTGCACCGTTTGAAATAACTAGTTTGCTTTGAACATGACGCCTCAGTGTGTTCGCGGGATATTGTACTGTAAGTCACTTTTGCAATTGTAATTATAATGTATCTAAAGCTCTACTTCAGGTTTTTCACACTAGAATTGAAACTGCTCTCAGGCCACAAACAACAAGCACTTCTTCAAACTCACATCATACACATCATATTTCTCTACAGACTGCATGCTTATCCTTTTATACAGTCTATGTTGCTAATACAAAGTTATTCACAAGAGAATAATGCTCAAGTTTGATATTCGACGAGTAACAAAAGCAGAGAACAACAGGACTGTGGCATCTTATAAAGAAGTAGATACTTTCCGCTCCTCATTTATTCACAAGCGGTCACCACAGCAAGTAGCTCCACGTGCGTGATTTGGCAGATTTTTTTTTTTTTTTTTACATCAGATGACTTTTGTGACACGACTTCTGTCAGATGCTCCATGTTCCAGTTTTCATATTGACATGGTGATTTAAATAAGTAAAGCAGTGCCTTTTAACAGTGAAATCATATGTAATAAAAATAATAAATCTGACTTTCCTTCTTCCATTTTGTACTTTGCACTTGGATTTAGTTATCAGAAAAAAACTTGTAATTGTTATATTGTCAGAATCAATCAAGAGACATGTAGTGAAACTGACATTCAGTGCACTGGATAGATGCAAGAATGTTACTGATAACCTGATACTTCTGTTTAACTTCCTCTTTCATATGTGTGACAGTAGCACAAGATTGCTCCTTAACCCATTAAAAAAATGAACTTTGATCTTCGAGAATTTTATCTCTTCTTCATTAGGACCACTTGTTCAACTGCTTGTTAAGAGAAATATCTAATCAGCCAATCACATTGCAGCATCTCAGAGCATTTAGGCAAGTAGGCATGGTTAAGATGGCCGAGCAACAAAATGGGAATGAAATGGCATAATTGTTGGTGCCAGATGGGATGGTTTGAGTATTTCGAAACTACTGATTTACTGGGAATTTACCACACAACTATCTCTAGTGTTTATAGAGTATGGTCTGAAACAGAGAAAATATCCAGTGAGCAACAGTTCTCTGGCTTTTTGATGTAAGAGGAGAATGACTCTCTCCACTCATAGGAAGGGAACACGAACTCAAATAGCCACTTGTTACAATTGAGGTATGCAGAAGAGCATCTCTAAATGTTCAACACATTGAACCACTGAACAAAGAAGCTATATGAGCAGAAAACCACACCATGGCTCAGTTTTCTCCTTTTCGCTGTCAGCTAGGAGGAGAAAACTGAGGTTTCAATTCACACAGGCTCACCAAAACTGATGAAGATTGGGAAAACGTTGCCTGGTCTGACGAGTCTCTATTTCTACTGTAACATGCAAGTGATAGGATCACAATTTGGTGCGAACAACATGAAAAAACAGCTCCATCGGGCCGCTGCTCCTGCTGGTATTATAATGTGTAGATGATATTTTCTCTTGCACATTTTGGGCCCTTTGGTGCCAATTGAGGATCATTAAAAACCACAGACTACTTGAGTATTATACCTGACCATGTCCATTAATTTATGATCATCTCTGACTACTTTCAGCAGGATAAAGCACCATATCAGAAACCTTAAACTTTGTCAGACTGGTTCACTGTACTTAACAAAGAGTGCTTTGTACTCAAATGGCATCCAAGGTCAAGAGATTTCAATCTAAAGTGGAACAGGAAATTCACATCATGATATTTTACAAACAAAGCTGCAGCAACTGTGTGATGATTACTCATTTTAATGGGGCGGCATGATGGTTAGCACCATTGGCTCACAGTAGAAAAGTCCAGTGTTAAAATCCAGGCCGGGGACTTTCTGTGTGGAATCTGTGCTTGAGTTGTCCCTCGGTACTCATGCTTCCTCTCACAATCCAAACATGCATAGGGTGGTTAGGTTGATTCTAAATTGTCCATAGGTGTGAATGTGAGCATGAACATTTGTCTGCCTTTCTTTGTTAGCTCTCCAACAGATCGGCAGCCTGTACAGGTTTCACCCAACCTCTTCCCCCGTGGCATCTGGGACTGGCTCTGGCTCAAGTGTCCCTGAATTGTGTACATGGAAGAAAATGGATGGACAGCACTTTTATGTGTAAATACACACTTTTAAATCCTCAAAGAGACTGCTAACAGCAGCATTGATGTGAATTTAGTTAAGTAAAAGTATTAGATGTAGTGGAGTATCAGAAAGCACATAAATCTATAAATTAAGCTTAAATGAACTTAGATACTTTCTATGCTTGGATATTCTGTAGCCTTATTTATTTTTAGTAGCACATTTTCACTTGTATTAATATGATGCTATTTTTTTTTTTTTTTACATATTCTTCTTGTGTTCTTTTGTAACAGAACAATTTGGGGGTTTGTTGAGGCAATAAAATCAGAAAAGCAGCCAAGAGAGACCAGGAAATGCATGCAGTGCAGAGGTGTGTGCAACAAATCTTGTTTAACCTGATTAAAGATCACAGTCAAAGTCACAAACAAGTGTTACAGATAAGACATAAGTTAAGAATTTGGCACCAGAGCCCTCTTACTTCTTTTTCTTACTTTAGCATCTATAGAATTATTTTTAAGCCTATTGGGGAAATACCTAGCATTGTCTTGCCAAGTATAGTAGGATAGTATGTCAGTATTATATAACAGCACTGCCAACAGATTGGTTTACTGAACTGTAAGCCAAATTATCTTTATACACAGTGGATATGAGTAATCTTTTTTTTTTAAACCACACT
>NW_024582369.1:4768030-4770095 GCF_018398535.1 Haplochromis burtoni
CCCCCCAAAAAAAAAAAAAAAAGATAAGATAAGCAGTATTTCAAGTTAAAGAGGTTTATCCACAGCTCTGTCTTCTGCAAACACACTGAAGGGATACACACAAGTGATTTTTCAGAGCACGTTTTCGGAGATTATTCGAAGAAGATTTCTACTAACAAGATGGACAGCTGGAGGAAGATGAAACATTCTTTCAGCTTCTGCATCTTTTTTGTAGTTTTATCACACCATGGTACCAAATCCTTCGAACAGGCCACAGCAGAAGGCGACATCATTATTGGAGGATTGTTTCCGATTCACGAAAGCGTTAATGTCACTGTGAATTATGATGGCAGTGAAAACCAGATATGTGACAGGTGCTGTTACTCTTTAGCAATGAGTGTCAAAGTGTGTATTAAAGTAGGGTATATTTGTATATAACATATCTGATTGTGTCATGCAGGTTTAGCATGGCTAACCTGGTCCAGTCTCTGATAATGGTGCAGGCGCTGGAGGAGATAAATCAGAAGCAAGAGTTGGGGAACCTCACCTTGGGATATCTTATACTTGACTCCTGTGGTGACGTTACTACCTCCCTGAGAAAAATCCCGTCCTTTATGAGGGGAAACTGTGAGTACTCTGAGGGGGAAAAAAGTGAAAAATATGAGAATTTTCTGGCTAGTCGGTTTGATTAATTCCTTTGTCTTAATTGTAGTTTCGTAAAAGTAATATTATGTACATGCTGAAAAGCTACACTTAGTCAAATTTACACCTAAATAAAGATTTTTGCCCACAGTTTAGGTAAATGTAAATGTAACTGTTTGTAATCCTACTGTCTTAATATAAGTTAATGTAAATGCCAGTAATTGTGTCACTGAATACATTTTTGCAGGTAACACTAGTGCACAGCAGTCTTCCCCTGTCCTTGCTGTCATTGGTGGTTACTACTCAGAGATAGCCATAGCAGTTACAAGGCTACTCAACCTGGAATATATACCTGAGGTATGACTGACTATTTGGGTCTATTATGATTATGATGATGATGATGATGATGATGATTAGTAGTAGTAGTTATCACTGAATGTAAAGTCTATTAATCAAACAGCAGCAGCTATTATTCAGAGAATGGATGAAATGACCTGATATACCTTTCCATTCTGTACTCAGCTAACAAGCTGTGATAATACAGTGCTTAATTTTTTCAAACTTGTTGTAAAACATAACCATAAATATCCTTGCACTGTAAAAGAATGAATGCAGGCAGAATATGAAAAGCATGTTTCACTTGTCCAAACAATGTTTTGTGATTATTTCCACAGATAAGTTATGGTGCAACCTCTGGCCTTCTAAGTGATAAAACCCGTTTTCCAAGCTTTATGAGGACTGTACCACAAGATAATCACCAAGCTCGTGCCATCTCCGAGATTCTTGATAATAATGGATGGACTTGGGTTGGTGTGCTGACAACCGATGGTGAATATGCTCGCTATATAACTGAGCGGCTCTGGTACTATACAAACCAAAAAGGCATCTGCTTCGCCTTCACCTCTGTTCTTCCAGATAATTTAAATGATTATTTGCTGGGAAAGAGCATTGAGTCTACAGTCAAAACCATCATAGATAATGAAAACGTCAGTGTCATTGTGTCCTTCGCGAAACCTGACCATATGATGTATATTTTTCAAAAACTTCTCAATGATCCTCAAGGAACAAGGAGAATTTGGTTGGCCAGTGATATTTGGTCACAATCACCTGAAATACTGAATACAAAAAAACATACTTTGAGTGACATAGGAACAATCATTGGGATCACTTTTAAATCTGGAAACACAACCAAGTTGAAGCGATATCTCGATGACCTTGATGAAAATCCAAGCCACCACAACAACAACCCATTCTTGTCTACATTTTTAAAGCAGCATGGGTCGACTTCATCAGAGAAGTTAAAGACTATGATATATCCATCTGCTGTGTTCAGTATAGAACTGGCGGTTAAAGCAATAGCTCAGGCTGTTGAAGACCTCTGCACTGACAGAGACTGCAAGACAAAACGCCCATCCCCATTGGAGGTAAATGCACACACACACAC
>NW_024582369.1:4770220-4778072 GCF_018398535.1 Haplochromis burtoni
TCTATCTATCTATCTATCTATCTATCTATCTATCTATCTATCTATCTATCTATCTATCTATCTATCTATCTATCTATCTATCTATCTATCTATCTATCATATGTATATATATATATACATATGACAGAGATCTCAGATCTCAAAACCAACCAGCTTATCTACACCATGGCAGCAGTGATCACTGAGATGCTTGGTACAAGATGGGTGGAAGATGAACAGCACAAGGAGCAGTACACTCCATGGAGAAGGAGACTAGAGGCCAAGATGCAGGACTGCAGAAAGGTGATAATGAAGAAAGGGGTGCCTAAAATTGCAGCAAGCTGTGCATACCTGAGGCCTTAAAAACTTAAAGGCGAAGACTCACAGCCTTGTCAATAAAGCAAATGGAAGGCCACAACCCAAAAAAGGCTCAGTGGCTAGTTGATTTAAGAGCAAACCACATCTCCCTGAACAGGATCCAGTGACCATCACAGATGCAGACATCTAAAAAAAGGGTCCCTAGTATGAAGAGTTGAACAGCACCAGGGCCTGACATGATTCATGCCTACTGGCTAAAGAAGCTGACTGCACTTCACGAGCATCTGGCAGCATAAATGAACCAGCTGCCAATGGACGAGAGACACCTGGAATGGCTAAACGAAGGCTTGGACATTAGAAGGGACCTGTCCCATGCAACTACCAGCCAATAAGACAAGACCATACTCACCAAGCTGTGCACTGCCTGGATGCCATGCCATGGATCCTGAAAAGTCTGGATTAAGAACTGATGAAGTAAGACCTTCATCAGGAATACAATGTGGATGGGGGAAACAACACTAGAGACCAACTTCAAGCCAATAGCACAAGTTTTCATCAAGTCTCCACTGCTGTTCTGCATGGGCCTGAACCCCCTCAGTGAGATCATTAAAAAGACTGGCTATGGATTCCGACTATGGAATGGAGTAGTCAATAGCCACCTCTTCTACATGGATAACATCAAGCTGTGTGCCAGTAGTGAACGAGACATCAGTTCACTGATCCACACCACTTGATCTACAGCAATAATATCAACGAAGCTTTAGGAGATATAGCTCCTCTCTCAGCTGGGCCAGTGACCTCCACACTGGGTGAGTGGCTTTGGCAGATTCCAGGAACAACATCTGAGATCTCTGTCCAGAGAAATGCAGTCCTAGAAACAGCAAAGATATTGCACAGAAACCTCAAGAACCCTAAAGCTCCCTCTACAGAACTCTCAAGCTGGAGCTTCAAGAAAAAAAAAAAGATTGCAGGAGAAATGGGGTATATATAGTAGTTCTACCAGCCTTCACTCCCCATGTGTATCAGTCAGCCTTGGCCACTCATGATCATGTCACTGGTTCTATTGTTGGACTACTTTTGATAGATACTGACTACTGCAGACCACGAAAAACCCACAAGAGCTGACGTTTTGGAGATTTTCTGACCCAGTCGGTTAGCCAATTTTTCTTGCTTTTAATACATCAACTTTGAGGACAAAATATTCACATGCTCCCTAATACATCCCACCCACTAATAGGTCCTATGATGAAAAGACATGTCTCTGGTCATAATGTTGTACCTAATCTGTGTGTATGATGTTTTGTCCTGTCCACTTTAGATACATTATTTTTAATCAATATTTTCACACACACTGCAATTTCAGTTACGAGGAGCCCTATGGAAGGCAAAGTTCCACATGGATGGGAAAAACTATTCATTTGATCCCCATGGTGACCTCAACACTGAATACGATATCGTCCTATGGAAGCAGACTTCAGAGTCTCTAGACGTAAATGACATTGTAGCTCGCTACAGTATATTGCAAAATAGCCTGACGTTCATCTCGCAGGAAACAAAACATGCTTTCTACATTTACATTGTAAGTAATAACTTGCCCTCCACTGTCAAATTGTTTTATTCTTCTTCCATTCATTCATTGTTTTTATTTTTAGATATTCACAGTATCTACAGTCAGTGTTGGCAGGATTAATATATTGTTGGACTCATTGGTGGTTCATTCATAAGCCATGTTGAATTGATATTTAAAAAAATATTTAAGATGTGTAGAAGATGAATCTTACCAATTCTGGTGATTCACTAAATATTACTCTAATGCTATGCTGATATTGATATTTCATATTTAAAGAAATCACTGTTGATTACCATGTTATTTGATACAGACTTTGGGTTAAATTATTAACTCTTGCACTGTCAAAGGTCACAATTTGTCTCTCTACTGATTTTGTGAATGAAATTAAAGGCAATCTGATCATACTTAGTTGTGCTAATATTGGCATACTAAAATGATAACCTAAGTATTTGAAAATTACCATTATCATCAGCAAGAACATAGGTTTGTTTTATGTGTCATATATTTATCAATGTCAATACTCAATTTAAGGAGTTTTTCTTGAAAACTGAATGACTGTGTGTACTGGATTAGCTCCTCAGTTTCTTTTTTACTTTCCTTCCTTCTTTTTTTCTTGTTCTTGTGTTGTTTAAGAAGCAGTTAGCATATAAAAACTTGTGTGTTATAATAAAGAGAGTACACTATACAGACTGTAAAAAATAATCATGATTCTTTCTTCTCTCAGGGAAACGTGACTTCCAGGTGCACAGACAGCTGTCAGCCTGGCTACAGTAAGACTTCAGTTTCGGGCCAGCCTCGTTGCTGCTATCAGTGTGAACCCTGTGCTGAGAACACCTTTTCCAATACCACTGGTATGTATTATAAAAAAACCAGTAAACTCCATTTGTATCAGTTAACTGTAAAATTACATAAAAGCCAAAATAAGTGTTTTAAAATGCTTATATTGCAGTCTATTGCATTGACAGTTCAAGGAGCTTGAATCCAACTTACATATTCTAATGATCTTGTTTTCTTTCTTTTCAGATTCGGAGAAGTGTAATCCTTGTGAAAAAAACTATTACTCCCTAAAAGGCAGTTCAAAGTGTTTGCCAAGAAAAATAGATTTTCTGAAATGGGATGATGTATATCTTATTGTGCTGCTGTCTTTTACTTCTTTAGGAGCAGTGCTTACCATTGTTGTTGGGATCATCTTCCTTGCACACTGGAATACCCCTGTTGTGCGCTCATCTGTTGGCCCAATCAGCATCATTCTCCTCCTCTCCCTTATGATCACATTTACTAGTGTTATATTATTTGGTGGTCCACCCAATAGCTATCAGTGTCAAGCACGGCAGGTGGTGTTTGGCTTGAGTTTTACCTTGTGTGTCTCCTGCATCATGGTCAAGTCCTTTAAGATCGTCTTAGCCTTTGAGTTTGACCCGGTCATTCAAAGTGTGCTGAAGAAGCTCTACAAGCCTTACCTCATTATTGCAGTCTGCATGGCAGGTCAAGTGGTTATTGTTACAACGTGGCTTATACACAGTCCTCCAACTGCTGACTCAGAGATCACACAGAACAACATGAAACTGATGTTTTGTAATGAGAAATTAATTCCTGCATTTGGAGCCATGTTAGTCTATATTGGCCTTTTGGCTCTCATCTGCTTTGGTGTTGCTTTTAAGGGACGAAAGTTGCCTGACTGTTACAATGATGCAAAGTTCATCACTTTTGCAATGCTCATTTACTTCATCTCCTGGATCATGTTTGGTCCAGTCTATGTCAATGTCACAGGCAAGTACATTCCAGCAGTGGAGATGGTTGTTATCCTCATCTCAGCCTACGGCATCTTGTTTTGTCAGTTCTTCACAAAGTGCTACATTATTCTGTGTAAGAAGGAAGCAAACAC
This sequence comes from Haplochromis burtoni, assembly GCF_018398535.1. Classification (NCBI taxonomy): domain Eukaryota; kingdom Metazoa; phylum Chordata; class Actinopteri; order Cichliformes; family Cichlidae; genus Haplochromis; species Haplochromis burtoni. The sequence continues at coordinate 4,773,973 of NW_024582369.1, forward strand.
AGAGAAATCATTCCGCCGGGATATTAGGAATTATTCCATGGATCACAAAGGCAGTGAGGATGAGCTGTCATCTAAGGGAATTCAAAACCCTACTTTATCTTTATCTTTGGAGTCATTCCCAAATTCCCAATTTTCAGACTCAATCACTGATTGGAGTTCCACCAGGCAGCCTAGTGATTCCTCAAACTCTCTCTCCCCAGTCTCGAACCCACAGCAAAACATACTTCAGAACAACCTAAATTCCTCTAACACCCTAAAGAGAATTTCAAGCTTGCCAATATCACTAATAAAATAATTCACAATTATTAAGAAGGCAACATAATGTTTAGAATTGCAGCACAAAGTGGAATAAATATGAAAGTCTGTGCATTTTTAGGACTGCCACTAACATTTTAAGTAATGGATAATAAGCACATTATTTTCTGATTCATTCAATTAGTTTGTGTCTTAAAATTTGTAATTTCCAACAAATTGTAATGTGTTTGGTCCACACTGTTGATGTAAAAATCCCCAAAACTGATAATATTTAGTTGATTTCAACAATTTTAGGAATTGACAGCATTCTGCATCTTTAAGTAGATGGATTGACTGGTTCACAGGAGGATGCTTGCAAAGCCACTACAGACTGTTTATACATTCATCCATTCTCTTCTGCTTATCCTCATCAGGGCTGCGGGGTGTGCTACTACAGGGTACACCCCGTACAGGTCACCACCCAGATGCAGTGCTAACACATAGAAACAACCACTCACATTCACACCTGTGGGCAATTTAGATTCACCAGTCGGGCTTGCTCAGAGTGGTATGGCTGTAAGCTTGCAGACTGTTTGGTATTCTTCAAATCATCATTATCTTGCAGATTTATTGTTCTATTATTCTGGAATCACTGACTCGTTGAGTCAGGGTTAAAGGTCAAAAGAATACGACACAATAAATATAAAGAAAACTTTTTAAAATGTAAAACATTTGAAAACTTGTAAGCATCTTTCTGCAATTCTGTAGGGCATATTTGTTGGTGGTGCCTTTTAACATTATGTTGATGATTTACTGACACAGATTTGTTACATATTTGAATTTGATCATGTATTCTGTTATATTTTTGTATCTAAAGGCTTAGTGACTATATATAAGAAATACACATATACACTCACCAGCCATTTCATTAGTTCATCAGTTAACTCTTTTCCGGACAGTGTTGGGAACCCTTTTGGCTAACCATAGAGATGGTTGAGTGGGAAACCTGTTGGATTAGCAGTTTTTGAAATACTCAGATAAACAACCATGTCATGTTCAACGTAATTTAAATAATCTTTCTACCCCATTCTGATACTTGCTTTGAACTTCAGCAGGTCATCTTGACCATGTTTACATGCCTAAATGCCTAGAGTTGGTGAAAAATGATTGGCTGATCAGATGTTTGCATTAACAAGTAGTTGAACAGGTGTACCTTATAAAATGGCCTGTGGGTGTATATGTAAGAGAATAACTTTTAGAAATTTTTTTTATCATCTGTTTGTGTATTGGGTTCTTAAAGAGTACTTCAATTCCTTGTAATTGTTCATTCTTTCAGTGTTTCGGCCAAATCCTGAACTTCAACAGGTAACAAACTGATGAGCAGGCAGCATCCATTTCTATGTGTTCATGTTGCTACAGTAGAATCACTGTGGTGATTGGTTTAAAATGTCTCTTTGTGCTGGTTTTCATTTTCGCTCTGTGTTTTCAACTTGTGTTCATACCTAAATCCTTACTACTAATCCTCATTAGGATCAGGATTTGTGTTGGTGTGTGGGACTTTAGTCTCAGGTGTATATTGTTAAATGGTAACTATGAGACAATGCATTGCAGATAATGACCAATGGAGACCGGGAACACCCCACAAGAGCTTCAGTTCTGGAGATGCTCTTACCCAGTCGTCAAACTATCATAATTTGGTCCTTCTCAAACAAGCTCAAATCTTAGGCTTGACAAAATGTTCACTTGTTCCATAATATATCCAACCCACTAACAGATGCTGTAATGAAGAAACAATCCAATGTTATTGACTTCACCTATCAGTGGTCATAATGTTATACCTGATATGTGTATGTTTGTTCTTTCTTGAATCAATTAAAAGGAGAGTTTGCCAGACGTAGAGTTTATATTCCTAAAACCCTGCCCCTACTATCTGCCGCGGGAATTCTCAGTTGTGTTTTTGGCTATTGTTTACATTCAGCCACAAGCTAGCTCCGCAGCAGCGCTCGGCAAACTCCATGACGTCATCAGCGCATTAGAGACAACTCATTTATACGCTGTTTTTATCGTCACTGGTGACTTTAATAAGTGCAACTTATGGACTGTACACCCAAAACATCATCAACATGTGGCCATTCCTACCCATGACAAGAACACCCTGGGTCATGTCTACAGTACAACCCCACATAGCAAAATTGGTATGGCCCGGATCTGGCCCACACAATGTGCTTACTCATGGCCCACATACCGCAAAGAATGACGGCCCTTTGGTGGCCCAGATCTGGTTTGCCAGAGGTGGCCCATACATGCTTCAAGACCACAACCCTCAATCCGTCTCCCCAAGAAAAGCCCAGCCACCTGCCTAAATGACTACAAACCAGTTGAACTCACTCCAATCATTGCAAAATGCTTTGAGAGAGTGGTGCTGGCCTACATCCAGAGAAACATCCCAGACACTCTGGATCCCCTGCAGTATGCCTACCGGGCCAAAGGGTCCACGCCAGATGCCATCGCTGCTGCCCTTCACTATTCCCTCTCCCATCTGGAAAACAAAGACTCATCCATCAGGGTACTTTTTGTTGATTACAGCTCCAATTTCAATACATTCATCCCTAACAAACTCACTCACAAGCTGGCAACAATCGACCCACACCCACCCTCTGTGACTGGCTACAGGACTTTTTGACTGGCAGGCCCCAGTCCGCCAGGATCGGCACCAGGACTTCAGCCAGCATTATTACAAACACAGGCGTTCCACAGGGTTGCATCTTCAGTCCCATTCTCTACACCCTGTACACCCATGACTGTGTCACATCCAACAAGGACAACACCATATTGAAGTTCGCAGAAGCAGCTTTAGATACCTGGGTGTCTACATCACTGAGGACCTCACCTGGTCACTGAACACCACACAGCTGGTCAAGAAGGCTCAACAGCGGCTGTACTTCCTGAGGAGGCTGAGGAAATTTGGTTCGTCGGGCAAGATCCTCAGCAGGTTCTACAGCTGCATTGTGGACAGCACATTGACCAGCTGCATCACTGCATGGTACGGCAGCACTACTGCTATGGACCGCAAATGCCTGCAGAGAGTGATAACAACTGTGGAGAAGATCATCGGGACCCCGCTGCCCTCTCTGCAAAGCATCTACCATCACAGAGTCCAAAGGAGAGCTGCCTCCATTCTCAAAGACTTCACACACCCCCAACATAGACTGTTCACTCTTCTGCCCTTGAGACAAAGGTTTAGAAGTGTGAAATCCAGAACATTCCGACTCAACAATTCCTTCTTCCCCACTGCTATCAGACTCTTGGACAGCTGACCTATTTTTAACTATAATAATAATTTGTGCACATCAGGCACATTAAGCCAGCACATTAAGCTCATAGATATTTTGAACACACATCCATTTCAAGCTTAAATTTGTGTCTTTATTTATTTATACTGTTTTTATTTATCATTTCTATTTCCCTATATTAACCGGCATTTTTGTGTGGACAGCAAAGAAAGAATTCCATTGCACAGAGAAATGCTTTCTTAGTACATATGACAATAAATGCTTTGAATCCTTTAATGTGGTATAAATTAAATGTTTATCTTCAAACAAGCTTCAGCGTCAGCATCATCCACGCCTGCAGCTTCAGCTTCAGCATCAGTCTTGCCTGGTCCAGCCTCTGCGTCTTCATCCTCGCCATTGCCAGCAGTGCCAACACCTGCTCCAATGCCTGCAGCTTTCACACCATCACCGATAGCGTCACCATCCGCAGCTGTCACGCCGCCGTCTAGTCCAGCCTCTGCTGTCTCTACAACGCTGTCCGATCCAGATCGGCTTGAACCACCTCGCCTTTGCCGGCCACTTTCCAGGCCTTTA
>NW_024582369.1:4778092-4783146 GCF_018398535.1 Haplochromis burtoni
GTTGTCCTCCAGGGTGTTAGAGATGGTAAAACAGATGTTGTTAGTTATATGACAATTGATTAGTATATTTGGTAATACTGAAGCTTGAAAAACCTTTGTTAAATTCTACGCTACCATTTGCTTTTTCTCCGCCAAAATCTCCGGCGTCTGACGTCACCTACAACATGGGTCGCTTACCTTGTCCGTCACTTTCCAGGCCTTTAGCTGGATGTCATCGCCATCCGGGGGGGGGCCTAAACAAGGTCGTCGCCACCACTGCCTTCTGCGTAGCCGGCCTCCAGTTCTTTCTAGTGTGACAGATATATGTTTTACTGCCCTACTTAAAAAAAAAAAAACTAATACAAAAATATTTGAATTATTCTTTACTTGAGTAAAAGTACTAATAGTATACCAAAACTAAAAAAAATTTAAGTGAAAAACTCATGGAGAGGATTATAAAGAAAGCCTCTTTTGCACTCACCACTTCATTAGGTACACCTGTTCAGCTGCTTAAGTTAAATATCTATTCAGCAAATCATAATGCAGCAAATCAAAGCATTTAGGTACACATGGTCAAGACACCGGCTAAAGTTCAAACCAAGCATTGGAATGGGGAAGAAAGGAAATATAAGTGACTTGAACATGCCACAGTTGTCGGTGCTAGATGGGCTGGTCTGGGTGTTTCAGGAACTACTGAATTACTGGGGTTTTTCCCACACAATTATCTCTACGGTTAACTGACTTTACAGCTGAAAAAGAGGAGATATTCAGTGAGCAGAAGTTCAAATAACCTCACAGGCTCGTCTGTTTAGTGATCAGACAGAATGGCTGACTCCATTAAGAGCAAAGGAAAAGGAGTGCGCATATATTTTAATGATGACCAGTGTACATCTACAGACATTATCACCATGCACTGAACTCCTGATATTGGATATCTGGTACTGAAATGCTGACCATTCTACCCACCAAGAGAGTTTCGTGCGGTCTTAATCACAGCTCTTTATGTTCCACTACAAGCTAATACTAAGTTAGCTCTGCATGATACCATTAACAACTGGCTGAGCAAATATCCAGAAGTAGGTGTGATTGTAGAAAGAGACTTTAATTAGGCATAGTGAAAGACTGTAATGCCCAAACTGTATAACAATATACATTTCTGAAAAAGGGAAAAGAATATGACGATCAGGTTTACACCAGCATCCTAGCAGCATATAAAGCTGTCCTATCTTGACACCCTAGCCTCCCTGACCATCTCATCTTGAATTAAGTCCATCATATAGACCTCTATAGACCATGGCCAGCTGTACAAACTGTCCAAGCCTGGAGAGAAGAATCCATTTTACCGCAGCAGGACTGATTTGAAAAGACAGACTGAGTGTTGTATGTACAGCGCTTGAAGAACACAGCTCTTCTATTCTGGCATGTGTAGCCTTCTCTACTGACAGCTCAGATGCCGCGCCTTGTTGTCGAGGCATAATTTTTGGTTTGGGAACACTGATGGTCTTAACCACCAAGATCATCCATATTCCAAGACCAAAAATTATTGCTTGAGAGCAAGGCAAGGCCTCAAAGTTGGCTTACAGTAATGCCCAAAGAGAGCTAACGAATAGTATTAAAGAAGACAAATATCCTGGGAGGAGCCTGACTTATTTTAAGGTGCTGAACCAACTTGCAGTTGTGTTCACTAAGATCTTTAACCTGTCCCTGTGAGAAGTTGTATATGGTACTATTGTCCCCATGCCCAAGGAACAAGGAAGCAGTCAGGTGTCTCAGTGATCATTGCCTGTTACTTTGACATTGTGGTGGACCACTGGAGGGCTCCAATCACACAGTTTACAGGAAGTGTTGTTGCTGTGTTTTGAAGGTAAAAGTATTCAGTTGTGTGGTGATGAGCAATAAAGGAAGTGTTAATCGAGAGCTCTGGTGCCGTCTGTGTTTATGTGTTTGCGATCGTGGCTCAAGAGTTGGCAGTTTGTCTTGTAATTGGAAGGTTGCCGGTTTGAGCCACAGCTCCGACAGTCTCAGTCGTTGTGTCCTTGGGCAATACACTTCATCCGTTGCCTACTAGTGGTGGTCAGAGGGCCCAGTGGCGCCAGTGTCCAGCAGCCTCGCCTCTGTCAGTGCGCCCCAGGCCGGCTGTGGCTACAATGTAGCTTGCCATCACCAGTGTGTTAATGTGTGTGTGAATGGGTGGATGACTGAATCTCAGGCCTGGGTGGCGGTACGGCTCTCGAACTGATGGAGCACATGCTATCCTTGGGCCGCAGCTCATCGCAGCTAATGGCTTTCCCATTGTAACATTCAGGAAAAGGTTGGTGACTGTTTGTTTTCATGCTGGGATTTCCAGTGAAGCTTTGTTGTTGCCGCTAGCTCTGTGCCTATTTTGGGCGACGATTGTCTTTGTGCCCATGGACTGCTGGTCGATGTCTCTAACAGATGCTTAATCGATGCCCTGTGCTTCTCTTCAATACCCTGTTTCACTTGGGCCATTGAGCCCCTGAATCAGGCTAATTTAGTGACTTTGGGGAATGTTTTTCAGCGTTTGTTTTTTGAGTTTCCTTCACTGACTGTTCCGAATTTCTCGAACATGGCAATGGTGTTTGCGCATGCACACTGCCTCGACCCTGCGAAACTGTCCGTCGCTCGGGAGGAGTTTGCGGCCATGGAGCGCCTCGGCATTGTACAGTCCTCGAATAGTGCCTGGGCCTCTCCGCTACACATGGTGCCCAAATCAGATGGTTGGTGGTGGTTGTGCGGGGATTTTTGCCATTTGAATAATGTCACGGAGAACGACCGTTACCCCATTCCCCATATCCAAGAATTTTCCACACACCTTGCCAGCACCTCGATTTTTTTCTAAAATTGACTTGGTGCAGGGGTATCACCAGGTTCCTGTGCCGAAGACGTTCCCAAAACTGCTGTAATTACCCCTTTCGACCTGTTTGAGTTTTAGCGCATGGCGTTCGGCCCGAAAGGCGCTGCCTAGACTTTTCAGCGGTTGATGGACTCTGTGTTGTGCGGCCTGCCTTTCGACTTCATGTACCTTAACAAAATATTGGTGGCCAGCTGTTCTGAGAGTCAGCACACGTCCCATCTGCGTCAGGATTTTCAGTGCTTGGCGGCACACGGCCTAATTGTAAACCTTCCAAGTGCCAGTTCAGGTTGCCCGTTCTGGATTTCCTGGGGTGCCACATTTCCGCTGAAAGTGTGGTTTCGTGTCCCATGTCGGTGAAAACGGTGCAGGAGTTCTTGGGGATGATCAGTTTCTACAACTGCTATTTTGTAATACAGCACTGTTGGGTTGTTTTTTTTTTTTTTTTTTTGAGCAGACAGCTAGGAAATTAGACAATGGGGATCAAAGGAATATCTAAAGGAGAAACCCATGCAACAAATCTGGTTTTACCTGGTTAAATATAGCCTCGGAGAGACATTGCAGATAAAACAGCTCTTAAAACATTTTAGTCAAAAGCCTCTTAGGCTTACCTACCTCATACTTGACTCCTGTGGTGAAGTTACTACTGCCCTGATACAAACCAAGGCCTTCACAAGGAATTACTGTGAGTACTCAAGATGAGAAATGTCTCTTGTTATATACAGTAGACCTTATTAATTACATTTTTGGGATCACTCGGGAACATAGCATATTAATTGTAAGATATGTAATGGATACAAAAATGGGCACTTGTGCAAAAGTGTGAAAATAAAACACATTTACTTTGGGTAGTTAGCTAGCTTAAACACAATTCACATTTTAATAAATTATATAAAATATAAAATAAAGGGAAAAATCATTATGAAACAAGCTGCTGTGGCTCTGCTTAAGAACTGTGACATATAATAGTACTATTGGGTATTCAAAAGGCAACTGGAAATATGTCTTTACACTGACACACTGAATAGGAACTTATATTATTTAGTATAATCTAAATAATATAAGTCTCTGTCAGTGCGCCCCAGGGCAGCTGTGGCTACAATGTAGCTTGCCATCACCAGTGTGTGAATGTGTGTGTGAATGGGTGGATGACTGGATGTGTAAGGTGCGTTGGGGTCCTTAGGGACTAGTAAAGCGCTATACAAGTACAGGCCATTTACCATTTACCATAATCTAGAAGAACAAAAAAAACATGTTACATGTCTGAGTCATGACCCGTGAGCTGGTGGCCTGAAAGAAATGCTTCATCTGGTTTTGCAAGATATTAATGCACATTATCCATGCTTGGGTAAATGGTTCAGAACAAAGCTTTAGCAGGAAAGAATATGAAACTCAAAGTACGTTTGAAAAAGTAATGAAAGGCTAAAGACATTACAAACACACCAAGGCGTATTGGCTTACATCTTTTGGCATGTTGAAAAACAAAGACACAAACAGTAATTATAGAGTAATTATAACTTCACTCACCACAGGTGTGCAGCTCTGATTACAGGCACCATTGTCTGTCACTTGCAGAAGCAATGACGAGTTATGCATTTGCCCAGCCTTTAAGGCCAGTAGGAATGGAACTGAGTACATTTATACCCAGACAATTGTGCCATTTAGAATTTAATGACATCAACATGTCTCAGAAAAGATAGGACAAAGCCATGTTTGCCCCTGTGTAGCACTATTCTTCCACACTTCATGAAACAACATCCTGTAAATGTCTGGGAGTTATAGAGACCAGACATTTGACCAGACAGAGACCTGGAATGTTGGAAGAGGAATGTTGTCTCATTCCTAGAAGGCAGAAACTGAACTCAAAGAGAACAACATAAACCAGAGACAATAAATTTAAAAAGTAATGAGGTAAGTGGAAACTGGTGCAGAACACAGGTAATCTAAAAACTAATCACAGAGGACATGACAATGGAAACAGAACTAAAGCTTCAGTGAAAAAGACTATCAAGGCAAAACAGGGAGTAAATTAACACAATGAACTTGACACAGATGGGAAAGGCTAACAAGAATAAGATACTAAACCAGATAACCTAAAGCAGAATGCTAACTGAAATCAGCATGAACTGAAACAGTTTCTTGAAAAAAGTTTCTTAGTAAAGTCTCGATTAAATAACCATGAACAATCAAACTAAGAACTAGA
>NW_024582369.1:4801609-4802683 GCF_018398535.1 Haplochromis burtoni
TTCACACTAGAGCACGTTTGCTGTCACATTTTATTTGTAGTGTGAACAAGCGCACAAAAAAATCGGATTTGATCAAAAATTCGGAATTGAGCATTAAAACCTGCAGTGTGAACGTAGCCATTGTTGCACGCTATATTCAGGGCTACTTGTTGGCTACCTTTTAGCATGCTAACATTTTGTTTGTGTAAGACGTAGCACAACTCCAACATTACGACAAGCAAACAGATTTAAATTGACAGTCTGTTATAATTCTGTTTTATTTTTAATACAGGGGTATCAGCTGGGTGTACATCAAGTGCTTTGATTGTCAGCGTTGTGCAAACATGTGTTGCACTGTTTTCATTTTGATGTGGTGAGACGAAATACCTAATGGGAAAGTAAATCAATTTGCAAATAAGTACAGCAATCCCTTTTAGAGATGATGTCATGTTTAAATACATATAATAAATCTGAGTATATGTTATGGTTAAATGGTGCAGAGGTAATGTAATTACCAGATCAACAACAGATTGTCAGTTTATGAAGACCAAGGCTGCCCACGTTAGTAAAATAAATTAATAACATATGGTTTATTAGAATAAACACATTGATAGATCTGAATATTAATCTAAAACTGAGCTTTACTTAAGAATTATCTACTCCTGAATCTGGTCTCTGCATAGTACAGTGCATCATCTCTTAGTTGAAAGAAACCAATAAAGACTTTGCATCTGGTTGCATTATTTTTTTTCCAAGTTTCCTCAATTTCCTTCTTTACTTGTGTAATTGGCACCGAGATATTTGGTTATATGAAAATAATTGTGATTTTGTTCTAGAGTCATGATATTGTCATAATTATCCAGGCTTTCTAAGAAATGTGTAGTGAAACTAGTGTTCAGTCCACTGACTAGATCTATGAATGTGACTGATAGCGTCATGCTTCTGTTTAACTTCCACTTTACTGTGTGTCAGTTGCGTAATGTGGTTTCTTGTCTCATTAAAAAAATTACTTTGATTTCACAATTTTGAAAAGCAAATTATGACTTTTATCATTTCAAACAATATTATGATTTTCCATAATTCCCTGTGGCCACC
>NW_024582369.1:4803304-4804474 GCF_018398535.1 Haplochromis burtoni
GTAATCTAATTACCGTTTTTGCAATAGTAATCCCCTTACTTTACTCGTTACTTGAAAAAAAGCAATCAGATTACAGTAACGCGTTACAAATGGGCAGTAACGCTTTACAAGTAACGCGTTACTGCCCATCTCTGGTGGCCACCTTGCCTCAGTTTTATTCTTTAAACCAAAGTTATTCTTGCTGTTGTACAATTCCACTCAAAGTCTTTCCCACTGAATGTCTTATACAATGTGAACCTTTACTTAAATGCGTTCAGTTTTATGTATGGTGAGATTGTGTATAGGCTACTTAATAAAGAAAAAAGTCTTGGATTATGTAGTATAAGTTCTACCATCAGAATCTTTATTTCCTATACAGTATCAAACATGTGCATTCAATGACTTCGTGATATTGCCCAAATTCTTCCTCTTTTTTTTTTTACTACAGATATATTTTTGTTGTATTTAATGAAGTAGTTGTGTTTCTAAGAAATTTAGCATTTTTAAAAAAAAGCATTGCCCTCTAAAATATACAATAGCGCAGTAGCATTGTGAAGTAATAAAAATTTCAAATGTAGCACAAGTACCTCAGAACTACAGTTGAAAACAGAAGTAGAAGTCAACAAAGAGCAGTAAACTGAGGCTACAGTGACTAATCGTAAATGCAAGTGGGTGACACCTTTTTGCCATTTAGGAGTGTTAAGATATATTTGTACATATATGTGTACAAATATGACATAATAATGCTGAGGAATTATTGTGTGAAACTTTTTAATGGGGTGGCATGGTGGAACAGTGGTTGGCATTGCTGTCTCACATCAAGAAAGTCCAGGGTTTGAATCCAGGCTGGGGCCTTTCTGTGTAAAATTTGCATGTCATCCATGTGTTTGCATGGCTTCAATCCAGTGATATGTATGGGGGAAGATTAATTGGTGATTCTGAATTGGGCAAAGGTGTAATTGTGAGCATGAACAGCTGTCCACCTTTCTGGGTTAGAACTACAACAGCCTGGTGACCTGTACAGGTTCTACCCTGCCTCTTGCTCCATGTCAGCTGGGATGGGCTCTCGCTCAGGTGTCCCTGAAGAAAAGTGGAAGGCAATTGATGTGTAAGCACAAAATTATACATTCTCTAATTCAAACCAACAACAGCTGTCAAATCAATGTAGTTAAGTAAAGAAATAAAAAAAAA
>NW_024582369.1:4804494-4805719 GCF_018398535.1 Haplochromis burtoni
AAGTAAAGTAAATGGAAAGTAAAAGGACATCCCATTTCTCAGTGACATCGAACCCCATGTGACCAAAAAAAGAAAAGAAAAGAAAAAAAATGAAAGAACTGATAGTATTTCAAGTTCAAGAACTTTAACCACACCTCTGTCTTTTGCAGGAATGCTGAAGAGATACACACAAATTATTTTTCAGAGCAAGTTTTTGAAGATTCACTGATTTACACTCATAAGAAGCACACGGGGAAGATGAAAAATTCTTTCAGCATCTTTCTTGCAGTTTTATCACATCACTTTTCTGGTACAAAATGCTCCAATGAAGCCACAGCAGACGGTGACATCATTATCGGAGGATTGTTCCCGATTCATGAAAGCGTTACTGTTACTGTGAATGATGATGGCCGTGAAAACCGGACATGTGACAGGTAATACACATACACAACTGATCATTGTACACATTTTATTAGGGTATATTTATATATAATATATCTGATTGTGTTGTACAGGTTTAGCACAGCTCGTCTGGTCCACTCTCTGATAATGGTGCACGCACTGGAGGAGATAAATCAGGAGCGAGAGTTGGGAAACCTCACCTTGGGATACCTCATACTTGACTCCTGTGGGGACGTTACTACTGCCCTGATACAAACCCAGGCCTTCATGATGAGAAACAGTGAGTTCTCTCGGGGATAGAAATCTGCCTTGTTATTTGAGAATCATTTTTGACACGCAATAGTTCTTACTAATTGAATTTTCTTTGGAGATCATCATGGGAACATAGCACATCAACTAAGAGAGATAATGGATACTAAATTAGGCATTTGTGAACATTTTCTTAAAAGTTGTATATTTATATTTATATTGGTAACTGGTAATTATGAGACCGTGCATTTCAGGTAATTTTACAGAATCAGCAGGAAGTAATGTAGTAGTGTAACGAATAGTGTAGCAAATTACTTTCTCTGGCTTGTAATTAAGTGTTGTTCTAAATTACTTTTGACAAAAGTAAAGATTTATACATTCTTTGTCTGTGTATTCTCTTAAGTTACTCAATGTGAATAATGTATTTGGAATACTTTGGATTACTTGATATATTGTCATGCTTTTTAGCTTGTTAGCTGGCGTTAGCTGAGGTTAGTTCAGAGACCGCAGACTATTAGACTTGATGGATAGTATTAACAACCTGCTAGCTGCAAATAATCATGTGCAGTTCTGAAAGCAATACCAACTAGATTTT
>NW_024582369.1:4813147-4817630 GCF_018398535.1 Haplochromis burtoni
TCCATATATTTTATTGCAGCAATTGAAGCGTCTGTAGATATTGAAGATCTGTGCTGCAGTGGTTTGAATCATATCTTTCTAATCTAATAGAGTCCATTATGTTCATCTAAATGGAAAGTCCTCTTCACACACTAAGCTTAATTATGGAGTTCCACAGGGCTCCATGCTAAGACCAATTTTGTTTACATTATACATGCTTCTCTTAGACAGTATCATTAGAAGGCATAGCATACATTTTCAATGCTATGCAGATGACACCCAACTTTATCTATCCATGAAGCCAGATAACACACACCTATTAGTTAAACTGCAGGAATGCCAGGAAAGACATGAGGACCTAAATGAGCTCTCATTTTCTGCTTCTAAATTCAGATAAAACTTAGGTTATTGTACTCAGCCATAAAAAAAGAAATGGCATTGAAATATTGTACCTAACCAGATGCTTACTCTGGATGGCATTACCTTGGCCACCAGTAACACTGTGAGGATTCTTTGAGTCATTTTTGACCATGATATTACCTTCAATGTGAATATTAAACAAATATGTAGGACTGCTTTCTTCCATTTGTACAATATCGCTAAAATTAGAAATATCCTGTTTCAGACTGAAGCTGAAAAACTAGTTTATGCATTTATTGCTTCTAGGCAGGATTTCCAAACAAACTACCTGAAAAGTCTTTAGTTGATCCAAAATGCCAAAGCAAGAGTACTAACAGGACCAGAAAGAGAGACCATATTTCTGTCTTTCTATATATATGTTAAATCCAGAACTGAATTCACATTCTTGAATAATGAGGTCGCATCTTGTCGTAATGACTTTATAGTACTGTAGCCCCCGATTAGAGCACTAGATTTCATTTCTTTGCACGTGTTGATTGGATGAGTTGTTACATCTGGTGAGAATTCCATGTAAATAGCACCTTTAGAAATATATTTAATTTGTAAACTAGTTACATGTTCAATACTTATTTTACCCACTGTATATTTTTGTGTATATGTATTGTACTAGATATTGAACAAGTGGCCAGAAACACAATCCTCTATAAATGTTCATTTTTCTAACCGCTACAGGTAAATTATTTTTAATTTGTGTTTTCAAAACTTCAGCTACGAAGAGCCTTACGGAAGGCAACGTTCTACATGGAGGAAAAAAGTTATTCATTTGATCACCATGGTGACCTCAACTCTGGATATGATATCATCCTGTGGAAGCAGACTCAAGATTCTCTAGATGTGAACAACGTTTTAGCCTATTACAGTATAGAACACCAGAATCTGACTTTCACCTCACAGGAAACACAACAGGCTCTTCAGAGACACATAGTAAGTGTTTACCTTTCACAGGCAAGTTATTTTACTCTTTAACTCTTTTATTACACTATTCTTTTATCATTGGTACTGGGTTCCATTATAATAGCAAATATTGATATGCTAACATGCTAACTTAAGAGTTTGCACATGGCAAAAACTGCCATCATTGAGACTTTAGTCTCTTTTTCTGTTGATAATGTATATGTTAGTGTGTAAAAACGTGCAAACCCTTGTGTCTAACAACAGATGGTATATGCCACACTGATTTAAAAATAAAAGGGTGGGGGTGGGGTGGGGTATGATTTCATATGGTTAGTAAATAAAATTGACGGCCATGATGGTGATTCTTTCCTCTCTAAGGGAAATGTGACTTCCAGGTGCACAGACAGCTGTAGGCCTGGCTACAGGAAGACTTCAGTTACAGGCCAGCCTGGTTGCTGCTATCAGTGTGAACCCTGTGCTGAGAACCAATATTCCAACTCCAATGGTGTGTATTACAAAAACAACTCCTAACTCCATTTGTGTTGCAAACTGCAAAATATTATGAAAACAAGTGTTTTGAAATGCTTATATTACACAGTCTGTTGCATTGACAGCTCAAGGAATTTGAATCCAAGTTAAATATTCTAATGACCTTTTGTCCTCTGTTTCCAGATTCGGAGACATGCCATCCTTGCAAAGAAAACTATTACTCCAAAAACACTAGTTCAGTGTGTTTACCCAGAAAAACTGATTTTCTGAAATGGGATGATGTATATCTTATTGTGCTGCTGTCTTTTACTTCTTTAGGAGCAGTGCTTACCATTGTTGTTGGGATCATCTTCCTTGCACACTGGAATACCCCTGTTGTGCGCTCATCTGTTGGCCCAATCAGCATCATTCTCCTCCTCTCCCTTATGATCACATTTACTAGTGTTATATTATTTGGTGGTCAACCCAATAGCTATCAGTGTCAAGCACGGCAGGTGGTGTTTGGCTTGAGTTTTACCTTGTGTGTCTCCTGCATCATGGTCAAGTCCTTTAAGATCGTCTTAGCCTTTGAGTTTGACCCGGTCATTCAAAGTGTGCTGAAGAAGCTCTACAAGCCTTACCTCATTATTGCAGTCTGCATGGCAGGTCAAGTGGTTATTGTTACAACGTGGCTTATACACAGTCCTCCAACTGCTGACTCAGAGATCACACAGAACAACATGAAACTGATGTTTTGTAATGAGAAATTAATTCCTGCATTTGGAGCCATGTTAGTCTATATTGGCCTTTTGGCTCTCATCTGCTTTGGTGTTGCTTTTAAGGGACGAAAGTTGCCTGACAGTTACAATGATGCAAAGTTCATCACTTTTGCAATGCTCATTTACTTCATCTCCTGGATCATGTTTGGCCCAGTCTATGTCAATGTCACAGGCAAATATCTTCCAGCAGTGGAGATGATAGTTATCCTCATCTCATGCTACGGCATCTTGTTTTGTCAATTTTTCACAAAGTGCTACATTATTTTGTGTAAGAAGGAAGCAAACACAGAGAAAGCGTTCCGTTGCAATATTAGGAATTATTCCATGGATCACAAAGGCAGTGAGGATGAGCTGTCATCCAACAGAGTTGAAAACCCTACTTTATCTGCATCAGTTGAGTCACAGGATAACTGGAATTCAGTCACACCGCCCTGTGTTTCCTCAAACTCTCTCTTTCCAGTCTCAAACTCATGGAATAATGTCCTTGAAAACAACCTGAAATCCACTAAGAAGACCCTACAGAGATACAATAGCTTACCACCATCACTAATCAAATGATTCACAATAGTTAAAAAGGTATTCAAACAATTGGAGTGTAAAGGGGACTAAATATTAGAGTCTATGCATTTTTAAGTCTTTAAAGTTGTTTATCAAGTTGTTGAACATCTTTATCGCCATCTTGTGCCAGTAAAAAATGTGACATCATCCAGGCTGGTTGGTTGGTTGCAGCTAATAGACTTACATTAATTTATGTTAGCTAACTAGTGACAGAACCAATAGTTTCGTGAAAATTAAGGAGACTAAAACTAAAACACAGTCTAAGGGGATCACTTTTGTTCTGCCCCTGACTGCAGCAGGCAGTTTTATGTAAAAAAAAAAAAAAAATAGAAAGAAAGAAAATCCACCTGTTAGCTGTAATGTTCAGGTTTTTAAAACACTTTATAATTGAAAACATCCATCAGCATCTCCATAGGAAAAAAAAATCCTTCTTCTTCACTTACATTTGATTTTCCTGACTTCTAATATGAAACAATCCACTTAGTGAGATGATGTGAGAGAAAAAAAGATCTCCAAAACTAACTGCATCTCTTCCTCAGAGACTCCTTTTTTCTTTTCTTTTTCGTTTTTCTTTTGTTGCAAGGATTCCCGACCATGTTTCAGTAAGAAATTGAGTCATGTTTGTTTTGTGATGCACATATAGTAAACTGTTTGAATGTCCTTGTGTAAGAGACCATTATTATAATATGTAACAATGCCTCATCAATTGATTCTGCTGCTCTTATACCTGGCCCAAGGATACTCTGTGTCTGTCTCCAGCTTGTCGTTCTCTTGAATTACCAGGAAATCTGACTTAAACAGGCTCTCCTGCACACTGTCCTCATTTATAAAGTGCTTTACAAGCCTGAACATGGTGGCTAACAGGTGGATTTTACTGTTTCAGTGCAGTTAGCCAAACAACGAGGAACCACTTACTGCTTAACAGTCAGAGAGTAAAAATGGACAAAGTGGACAGCATATCCTTGGCTTTTTTTTAACATAACAACTCACTGTGGCAGCCTGATCAGCACAAAAATGATCTCCTTTACACTACTTTTTATTTAGTTTCCTTATTTTTCACTGAGTCACTGATTCGTTCACTAGTTAGCTAAACTTAACTAATGTAAGTCTATTAGCAGCATCCAACCCAACGACGTCATGTTATGTATTTGGACAAGATGGCATTAAAGATGTTCTCAAAACTTTAATTTAAACAGTTATTCCTTAAATCCAGCTTTGTGCGACTCCAGAACATCAACATGCTAGCAGCTGAGGTAACATAGTTGCTGTTGATTTCATGTTGTTAGTCTGGACAGATTTTGTCAATATGATGACTTCACACATTTATTAAATTAGTGTAGCCACATTCATTCAATTAGATGATGGCCTTTTAGTGGCCAGTATTC